>NW_010255944.1:711-37836 GCF_000690775.1 Eurypyga helias
GTTAATTGATTTGCTTCACCGGCTGTGGGAGCTGGAGATGTATCTATCCCCACACTGATCCAGGTCAAAGGGGCTGATCTCCGGGTGTAGCTATGTGGGCATATCCCAAACCGTGTGCCGTCAGCGGGTCAGACTCAACAGCAGTCTGTTGCACCACACCTATCCAGGTCAAAGGGGCTGATCTCTGGGTGTAGCTACATAGGCATATCCCAAACCGGGTGCCGTCAGCAGGTCAGACTCAACAGCAGTCTGTTGCTTTTGACGTTCATGCGGGAGCTGGGTGAGTCCTGGCACCGGAGAGCGGGATGCGGGATCCCTCTGAGGGCTGGGGCCCATCCTTCCTCTCCAGCTGTCTCTTCAGAGGGCTTTCTCGCTTCCCACTGTCTATAATGGGGGTTGTGGCTCCTCAGTCATTTGCAGGAAGGGCAGTTTGTACCTGTTGGCAGTCACAGCACGCTGATACATCAGTATTTAACGTGTTCACAGCAGCAGTACTACCAGGTCCTCCAGATCTCAGCCTCCGGAGCCTGCTCAGCACCCGTTTCAGTGCCAGCGATTTACGAGTTGAGGTGTAAGGACAGGCTAGAGGGCAAATAGGGTTCACACCTACTACAGCTTTTCTGTTATTACTTACAAAGTTTTAATGTTTTTAACTTTTTTAAATTACTGACAAAAATTTAATGATAATGACAGATTTAATGTCTGTAAGCCCTTGTATATCGACATAGCTGTGGTGATTTGAGATAGTGTTGACAGGACGAAGAGGTGCTCCACCAACATTATGTGCTTCAAGTTGAATTATTTAAAACTGATCTAATAGCTTATTGATTTAATAATCAAATGATAGCTATTGCTCTGTGTAAGTGTCTTATTCTGGGTGGTAACAAAGGGAGAAGGTCACCAGAGAAGCTCAGTGCAGTGCTTGGGCAAGATCCCCTACCGGATAACTAAATACTATCCCCTCCTAGTTAACTGGAACTAGGAATGTGGGCTGACAAAGGCAGCTGGGTTTGCTGAGTCTGGCCCTGAAAGCTCTCCTCAGCAAAGGTAGGAAGTGTTCCTTGGAAGCAGGGGAAAACGTTCTGGTGAACCTGCAGCCTGCTGTAGTTGCATCTGGTTGAAGGTGTGCTGGACTGCTGGTTTGTTTAGGGAAGAGCCTGGGAGTTACTGCTGGCTTCCTCACAGACACAAGCTCCTCTGTAACAGCAGTTGTGAGTTTCTGCCATCCATTTTGTCTAGGTTGTTGAGGTTACCGTGCCTCGTCATGGTGATTAACGACTTTGCCTCACTTCATCACCTAGTAGCTGGACTACAGGTATGTAATTAACGTGGGCATGAAGCCCAGTCCACAGGAAAGTCCAGCCTAGTGTGGGAGGTCTCAACACCAGCAGGTCTTCTGCTCCTACATTAGCTTCCCGTAAAGTACTAAATCAAGTTGCCGGTGTCAGTCCTTATGTTCAAGGCTCTGACTGAAACAGTACCGGGGTGGCTGGAACAGCTCTGGATGACGACTGTAATCGACAAACCTATTTTTGAAGCATTGTGTAACTACCAGAAAGGCGACCTGTGCAGGAGGAAGTTTTTTCGCAGGACCTGGTTCAACTCTGGGTTGAATTCTGACTTCTAAGGTCCAGCAGAAACTGTGTCATGCCATGTTCTGTGTGCACCATGCCAGCATCTTTGGCCATGTCTTCTCCGACATGAGTCTGTATAGCAATGCCTGTGTCTCTGAGCGAGGAGGGGTGCTGTGTTGCTTGTCTGCTGTTGTAGTGAGGAGAGCAATAGCCAGCTGATTCTTGTTTATATTCTGCTAGTGCGTCGTGGTTGAGATACAAGATTTGGAACAGATACGGGACACTTGGTAGCAATCGACTGGAGATAGATCAGAGTCTATTTTAGAACCTCACCAAAAAATTCCCCATATAAGGAAGAAAGCCTTAGAACAATAGAATTGTCTATTTAGTAGCTTTAAATGTGTAGTCCCACAAAGGATTATTCCAAACGATTTCCTTGTTTTCTGTTGTTCCCATTAGTGTGGTATCTAATTGCTGCATGAGGGTCTGCACGGTCAGTGGAGAACATACTGGATGGGGCTGTGGTTTCCAGGAGATCGATGTGAAACAGAATCTGTGAACGGGAAGTCTGAATAGTGACAGCATGTGAAATTTTGTCCCAGCTGCATGACTGATAGTTTCTGCTATGTTTGTAAGACTTTTGATGGGCTGTGGTTGCCAGGAGATCGATGTGAAACAGAGTCTGAACGGGAAGTCTGAATGTGAAATTTTGTCCCAGCTGCATGACTGATAGTTTCTGCTATGTTTGTAAGACTTTTGATGGCACCTGTAGAGGCTCTAAGGGGGGCTGCATTGCTTGGAAGGCAGTGCACATACTCCTTTCCTGGATGTGGGGAACTGTTCCCTTCCCTGAGACGATCCTGTTTCGTGCAGAGTGCTCAGCGTTTGCCCTTACACAGCAGGGTCGAGGCAACACAGAGGAGGTGAGCAGGGCTCCAGGGGCACGGATCCAGCCTTCTGCCCATCACAGCGAGCAGCATCTGCATCTTTGATTCTTCTGGGGGAGAAATTATTGCAGTACCTCCTGATAAAATACTTTTTTCAAACTTTTTTTTTAGGTGGGTTGGAGGATTTAGTTCTCGGATAACTTTTGAGCTGCTTCATCTCCTTCTATGAGTATTACAGCTTCAGAACTCATTTAAAAATATTTTTAAATCATTTTTCTGTACTTTAGAACTGTAGACGCTGTAGGTGGGCTGTGTTCCTGTAGCAGCCTGCCTCTTACAAAGTCAGTAAGACCTGCAGGTGTGACAGAGCAATAAAATGACCCACTGATTTTAGTGAAACAACAGTAATTAGCCACATGCACTGAGCTTGTGTGTGTCTGTGAAATACAGTTGCCCGTTTCTGTGTGGATGTACAGGACTAACGATCGCTGTGTGGAGGGGCTTCACTTGGAGACAACACATCCCAAAACAGCTGGAAAGGTTTTTGCTTGTGTGGTTTAAGAATTCCTTAATGGTTTTGTTTGGAAAATGAATGCTGTAGCAGTCTGTCAGCAGGTGGTCAAGTACAAAAGGCACTGGGGCATATCCAAAGGAAAATTAATAGATATCCTGATATATCACAGTAATGACAAAAATGTGGACTGAACAAATCCCAGAGGAAGAGCTCCCCAGTGCCAGGCTGTTCCTGGGAGGGCAGTCGGGCTGTGTGAAGGCTGAGGTTGTACTGGGAAGGCTGGAGCATCCTCTGGGTCACTGGCTGAGCTGTGCAGTGGAGAAAGGAGTTAATCTCAGTTCCATGAGCTTCCCTTAGTTTAATTTCTGGACAGCTATGTCTGATAAACCTTTCATCCTATCTCCTGTGGGGTTTATCTTCTCCATCTGAATTCGCCACGAGTGACGGGTGACTTTTAAGGTAAAGGACTAACATCAGTACGCTCTGTCCCTGGGAGAATTGAAACGAGGGCATGGGAGCCTCTGAATCAGAACGTGTCCTCGCTTCAACCGTGAACTAGTTCAGGATGTGGTAGTCTGGGAGGAACAAAATCCTCTCCTGACCGCGGTCAACCACAGTGCTATTTGAGGAAAGGAACTGGGGTTCCAGGGATGGGCTCCAGCCATGCTGCTGCCTTCCTGCCTTGTTTGGCATTGGAAGGAAACCCTGGGGCATGGGCAGGGAATGATGTGCTGCGCACGGCCTGCTCCGAACCATCAAGGGACAGGATGAAGTGCCAGCCTATCTCTGACCTCGGGTCCAGCACCGCTGGGAGGATGTGGGGTTGAATCACTTCTGTTCTCCTTGTCACTCTGCTGACATTTTGCTTTGTGATTATGCACAGTGTTGGGGAAAATCCGTTCTTGGGCAACCATTACTCATTAGCCCCGGGGGTGAAAAGCTCTCCTAACAGCATTATAGAAGATGAGTGAATCCATTCTGGCTCCTCTGGACACAGTATGTGCTCTAGCTTATCTATTTCTTGCTGTGTTGTCATTTTCCACTGGGCGTTACTAAACACTGACAAAACTCAGGTAGTTTATATTTTGGAGCTACAGGCCCATGATTCTGTATCTGACAGTGATAGGTTAAAAGGAGAAAAGAGTAAATGAATGTATTTAAAAGAAAATACAGCGGGGGGAGAAGTTGGAGCTTAAAAGGGCAGGAAATGAGGAAAAACACTGCAGATGGACTATGTGATTGTGTGGTTATTTGCAATGACTTAATTTCTCTAGGAGAATACAGAAGGAAGGTGACTTAAGTAGCTGGAAAACAAAAATGAAGAATTAAACTACCAAGGATGAGGGAATTAGGGAAATCTAACAAGGAGACAGCCCATGTCCATCCACAAATCAAGATCAATTCAAATTCTCATCAGGTATTAACACATTTTTCATTCTTTTAGGTATGGAATACTCTTCCAGAAATTCCTTGCCTTCCATTGAGTTAATACTGGGTTTATTTTCTCTTTTTTGCTGTATTTGACTGGTTCTGGTTTTGGACATTTACAAACACACACTGATGCACACTTCATAGGGCACTAGTTAATTATCTTTCTACGTATTGTGACAAATTCTTCATCTCCCTGGTGTTCATGCCAACTTGATTCTAAGCGTCTTTTCAGTAAAACAGAAACATCTTTTCTTAGGCAGTGTAGCCACGGCAGGTAAAATTTACAGAAAAAGCAAACAGTGACACGATGTTTGTGTCAGTGATGGCGTGTTTACTGCTTTCATAACTTTGGCAGTTGATTTGGTAATATATTGAATTTGCGTGTGCCTGACGCCAAGCTCATGGGCGTGCTGGGAAAGACCAACACTTCTGTGCACAAGTTGAACTCCTGCTGTAAAATCTCAGGGTGGTTAAATGTGGAACTGAAGAAGCAGTAAAAAATGAATGCTGCACTGGGTGATGCCCTTCAGTCATTTGTTGTTTTGGAGGCCTTTGGTAGATGCTTTCCATGGCACGTCTATAAATACTTCCCTGACACACTGAGAAGGAAAATCCTCGCTGGGACTAAAGAGTTTGCAAGCTGTGATGATAGGTGAATTCTGATTGCCACTGCTCGTTTAATGTCAGATATCTGACTGATGGGCGCTGTGTTTTGTTCATGAAGACCTGGATTTTCCTTTGCAAAAGTGAGGAAATCATAATTGCTGCTGGTTGAAGTTTGGTTTCTATGACATGTTTTACATTTTGGTTTTCTATACGAGGCTTTCTTGCCCTCAGCTGACATGCCAAGTGACTCCTGGGGAACACAAAACCAGTGAGAGGTGGTGTATGATGCTCCCAGATCGGTACCAGGAGACACTGAGGTTCCAATCTGTTCTGCAGATGCTTTCTTTGCTTTCTCTGGGTTCTGCAGTGTAGTCATTTCCCCCCTGGGGCTTATTCCTACCCACACTGTTCTGACTCAGCTGCTTTGGCCAGGAGTAAAGCCAACCCTTCCTTTATTTTCCCACCCACTCCAAAGGGGCAACAGGGAAATGAGCATCCTCATTGCACCTAAGGGCCTGAGCCTGTGGTTAGTGTAGCTGTATAGCTGTGTGGAGGGAGGGAGGAGGCGTCTCAGGGGCTGTGTTTGGAAGTGATACAGACGCACAGGCATATGTAAACATGACTTTCAGAAACAGTTTGACTATTTAGGTTCCTACATGCACCAAGTCCTTTTTCTTTAAACCTTTCTTGCTCAGATCAGATCATGGAGTGTTCGCAGGTTGTTTTCTAGATGCCCATTCCCTTGATTTCCTCATTTCATGTGATGAAAGGAGGATATTTGTGATGGAAGAGGAATTTCTGGGAATTTCTGCAGGCAATTTTGGTGTGATGTTCTTGGATGATCAGTAACCTACTGACGCTTGCTCTTACACTAGAGCAAAACGATGTCAATTCCCCTTCTGTCAGTTCTAGGCATTGAGGTGCTGAGGGGCGAGTCCAGAAATGTATTTGCAGAGAATGTTTCCTGTAAAGAACACACGTTGCATTTGGCTGATAACTTCAGTTTATTATCAAAATGTTTTTATCAGATGACAAACTCAGAAAGCTAAAAGGAACATAGGTTTTTAAATACACCTATTGTAGCCGTCATCTGAGGTATCTGGTACTTGGTTTGGAAATCTGTTTGCTTTGACATACAAAGCAGTAAGTTCCTTTGCAATCTGCGTGAGGATGTTTAATACATACCACTGCAGATTTAAAGCCTTTTACCTTCTTTCTTAAAGCTCCACTCTCACAATCAGCTGCGCAGCTTTACAGATGTGAGGACTGGCATCGATCACAACGTGTACAGATTATGTGCAGGATGAGACCTTGAACACTGAGAAAGTCATCCTGAAAACTTGAATATTGGTACGCTCCATCGGAGAGCTTAGTTTTGCAGACTCTGTCTTATTGCCTGATACGACGCTTTACTCAAATTTCCCAGTTCTGTGCAGCCACTGATAAAATATATTACAATACTTCAAGTCAGAAGTGTAGCTCAGATTTAAATATAAAAACTATGATTTATACATTACTAGAAACTTTAAAAAAGGCCAACGTTAGAGAAAGCAAGAAAAAGCTTAGAAAACTGTGAAAGGGTCTTTGATCATAATCTTACAGATTAGATGTTCAAAAATTAATAAATTACCTACAATTTCAGTTTGGCTGGAAAGCAGTAAATAAACTGTTGTAAATAGTGACTTTGATAATGCACACTGGAATAATTAGTGAGAGGTTACTTAATTACAGCAGGTCTTTGGACACCTCTTGTATAAACAGTTTCAAGTAAAAATGGAAACATTTGGTAAAACAGATTTATCATAACAGCAGAGGGAACACAGCCTGACACTCAGGATAGAAACTGGTGTCTTGTCATCGTGATATGTCATCAAAAACTGTGTTAATGTGTCCTTCCACCACCTGATCAGAAATGTGTGATCACTGACCAGCAGGAGACAGTGTTGTCCTGTGATGTTTTAAAATAAACCCAAAAAGCCACTGGCCAGTGGCAAACCGGATTAACTCAAGTGACTTGTTACTGTACACTGCCAAGCAACAGAGGTTCTATGGAGTTCAGGGGCAGGAAAAGCAGCCGATCAGCTGGAGCATCGCATCGGCATCAGTCCTTCACGTCATGTTTTGATGTCTGACATTGGTGGTGGCGGTTTGGTTTGGCCTGTTTTATTAAGGATTACAGTGACTATTCTAGCATATTCCCCTCAGTTTTCTTCCCTCCTTTCCCTTCTCAAAATTCGTTCAACATTTCTCTTTTCCTGGAAAGTTTCTCGAGATGCAAGGTTTTCGGATCTGTCACCAAACTCTGCACTTCTTGGCAGGATCCATGTAGTTTGTCTTGGAGCACGAAAAGGCTTCAGAAAACTCGGGAGAGTTTTGCAGTGATCCTATGACCCTTTAAACAAAACAACAGCATCTTGTCATTGTTTGGTTAAAGCAAACAAAACAACCCACATTTTGTAACCACTTTTCTTTGCATCACCCCAAAATACTGTGCGAAACACCCGCATTTCTCAGCTCTGACTTGCTCTCATGTCACCTTGCGTAGTGGCTGTTTTCTCTTTCCGGTTTGCATGGTGCTTGTTGCACGCCCTGAAATGCAGGACCCACCTCTTCTCCCTCACTGCCTCCTGCAAACTTCCATTTATTCACTAGGAACAGGTATATTGCTTCTACTCAGTTTTGCTGAGAGTTGTTTTGGCTGTGCTTTGCTGAAAAGTTTTTTGGAAGTGTCCAAGGCTGGATGAGGCTTGGAGCACCCTGGGCTGGTGGAAGGTGTCCCTGCCTATGGCAGGGGGTGGGACTGGGGGGCTTTAAGGTCCCTTCCAACCCAAACCATCCTGTGAGTCTGTGATGCACTGACTTTTTTACACCTCTGAAGCTTTAACTGAGATCATACCGCTTCTCTGGGCATTGTCGACAAACGTTGTAGTGAATGAGTGTCCTTGAAGAAGGGCTCGTTCAAAGAACAGCTTTCAAGTGGCTGTGGGGGCATCCCAGCTAATGCCGGTTTTATATGTGTAATTGTGCGTACGTCTGTTAGGAGCTGCTCGTTCCTTCAGGAACGGAAACAGAGCGCGGACATACCTATGCAGGGAACAACTTCAGCTTCACTTGTCAAATACAGACACAGATGCACATTGACTGTGGATTAGGAATTATTTGAAGAACGGTTTCATTGAGTAATTTGCGATTATTCTGTGAATAATCTCAATCAGTAGATTGGACAGAACAAGGAAGGGTGCACAGACACTGGGGTGAAGTTCAGCAGCTGGGATCTGCCACAGTCTGACTGTCACTACGAGACCATTTGCTGACTGGTCTCAGGAGGCGGCAGCCCCCCAGGAGATGGCAGAGAAATGATGACAACGATTCGGTGCTCCTGCAGCACTTTGCTGCTCCTGAGCACTAGAACTGCTAAAATGGGATTTAGCCAGAAACAGAGCAAAAAGTATTTTGGGTGTAATAAAACTCTACTTACATTTGTTATTAACAAACAGATACAGCAGCAGTGGGATAAGAATCCTGCTTCATTTACCAATATCCCCAGAACTGCAGGGAATTGGTACCTAAGCGGGGCTTGGCCTGTATCTGTTACTGCAGTTGCTGTTTTACTGTTGCCCGTTACTCAGGTGCAGATTCTCTTTCAGCTGCCTTTGACAATTACCTGATCTAAGACATCTTTCAGTTAACTTCTTATTTTTCTAGTGGACAAAAGAGTCTACCTGTCCAGCACTCAGAGTTGTTATCCCATGAACTAAAATTGTACTGTGCAATTAGCAGTTTTTATGAAGAGCTGCCTGTCCTGCCTATAAGGAGAAATAGCCAGCAGCCAGTGTAGTAGGTGGTAAGCAAACAAAAAACAAACACCATCACCAACCCCCAAATAATACAAAGAAAGGCACGTTGGGAGCTGTTGTGACAGTTGAATAGTATGTCATTAGGCAGTAATTTTGTGGGTATGTCTCCTCCACTGAAATGAAAGCTCTTGGGGTGGATGGGGGAGCCTCATCCTGAAATTACTTCACATTCTTAAAATGTTAGTACAGTTTCTCATTAAAACTTGTGCAATTCCATCCAAAGTTTATAGCCTTTCATGCTGGTGTAAAACCAGTGCAATATGTGTTGTAAGATATCCAAGATGTACACAAAAACAATTACACAAAGAGCTGAACTACTGAACTTCAAAGGCCTCACAACTCATACAAATTGGGAATAAAGAGGAGGCAGCGTTGGAGCACTGTGGCAGAGCCTCCTTCGGCTGACTGTCGGGCCTCATGCACTAACTGCCCCCAGGAGAGATCAGCAGATAGTACAAAAACCACCCACAGTGAAATGCCAGTCAAGGAGCAACTGAAGGAACAGTCACAGCTTTCACTCAATGTTTGAGTACGTGGGATAAACAAAGTAATTCTTTGGTGAAAAGCTGTTGAAAGATACTGGAATTCATGGGCTGAATTGTGTCAGGAGAGAAATCAGCTATTGTGTATGTGAATCCTGGAGATGACACAGCCTTCAGAGCAAACAGAGATGGTGCCATCTCTAATTCCTACTTGATCTCATGGCATCTGACCAAACAGAATTATTAGAAGGCCATCGTTGTGCTACTGGCGAACAGGTTGCTCTGACTTAAGTTAAAAAGAAAAGATCCTGGTCTGGCCCAACCACTCCCACGCTGAACACCCAAGCTTCCTGCACAACTCTACTGAACTCAAGCCCTCCTGTTCTTGGGAGGCTGACCAAGTACACAAGGCAGAAAATACAGGTTTGCTTATTGCGCCCCAGCAATCAGGTCTGTTACTGACTGAGGAGCACTGATCTCCCACCCAGAACTTGCCTCTTACTCCTGTAAGAGAGAAGAGTGACCTGGATAACACCCGGGGTGCAGCGGAGCCCCAGTTCTGGGTGGCAGGCACTGAGTAAGGCTGTTAACAGCGAAGATGGGCTGACCTTCTGTCAACAGAAGGTCACTTCTCTCATGTCAGCATTACTGTTGTTCTCCATGCTTAGAGACTGAAGTCATTGCACTTCACAGATTAATTGGAGAGCTGTTACCTTTGAGTTCAGTGGAGGACAGAAGTCCATCCATAGCCTTTGGTCTTTGAGAACCCTATAGGAGGTGTTGTGGGAGCTAGGGGACAGGATTCCAGACACGGTGACTGGGACTCTGCTGGAACAATCATGCACACTTGCTAACAGCCAGGGAATGGTGTCTGTGCCCTGTGATGACTGTTCAGAGCTTCTCAACAGTGTGGACAGAATTAAGTTGTGTCATCTCAAGAATGAGGACAACTCCCCCCCAACCCCAGCCTTATTGTGCCTGTGGAGCTTCCTGGGAAGGACTGTGCCTGTTCCTGCCAGCAGAGAGCTGTGCTAGGGCTGGGAGGTCTAGAGGGACAGTCGCTCTCTCTTAACCACCTCCACTGCGCTGTGCCTACATACAGGTACAGGCCTGAATCTCCCCCGCTAAGTGCAGCCCAGCCTTTCGTGTAGAGTTCTTTAAATTCTGTAGTCAGAAGCTGCGTTGCCCCTAGGAATTGCACTGAAGGATATTAGACATGCTGACCTGAATTTGCCTGGGCTGTGCACGTCAGTTTTGATGGAGTTCACAGCATATTCTGGTCTGTACGTTCCACACCATACCTACACACGGAACAAAGGAAAGCATTTGTTAGCGATAAGATTGTCCAGGAAGAGACCTGCTGGCATTTCACTATGAAATACTTGATGTTGTGAGAACAAATTTCACATTACAACATTAACAGGAATATTTTCTTTTTTTTAAAAAAAAAGTATACTGTTGTCCTCAGACAAAGGCACTTGGGCACACGAAACTGTCTACCAGACTTTCTAATGGCTGAATTCGTTTATTTAGGGAAAATAAAAATTACCCAACAAGACTTTATTCTCACTACTTTGTTGAGATCACTGCTCAGCTTAGCAACTCCACCAGCTCTTAGCACAACTGTGGAAGTCGGCCTACTCGCCCTGACTTACTGTTCAACTGTACCTTCAAGTGATTTTCAAAGCCTTCAGTCAGTAAGAATAGAAAATACCTGTGCGAAGTTCAGAAAGAACAGCTGTTTATGGTTCATTTTGAGCCCAGGCAGAAGTTTCTCTTTCCCATGCTTTTTCACATAGTTTTCATAGGCCTGTAGAATGAATTGAATAGAAATGTTACAGCTTCCAGCCCAGACAGTCAAAACAAAATGATGACAAGGAGCAACATGGATTCTTTGACATACCTAATCATGGACTCCCTTGGCCATCCATCTTACCACATGCCACCTTTGAGCAGAAGCCGACAGGGCCGTTGCTCAGGACCCTGATACCAGTGGCCTGACTGAATCAAGACCCGTTTTCTCATTGAATGGGCCTTGCAGTACTGGTTTACACCAGGATTAGTGAAGCTGCCTGAATTATATTAGGATAAATGCAAAGGGAAACAGGCTTAAAGAAGGCAGTGTGTTGTAGCAAAAAGAAGTCAAGGCTACTGGATTAATTTTGGGAAGATGGGTACACCCAGATAAGATTTTTGCATAACTCTGCATCTTTTTACAGTGGAGGAGATTAAGAATGCAAAGGAGGACAGTTGTGAAGTACAGTAGCTACAGAAAGTTAGCGCTATTCTTCAGCAAGCTTTATAATTAATGTGTTAAATTCCATGGGACTGTTACATGTTTACCTGGCAAAGCCTTTCACAGGGTTAACTAATGACTGCATAAAGCAAAGGGGTTCATGTTGAAAAAGCAGAATATGTTCTGTAATGGAAATGACACTGAGGTTCTCTGACATCAGCTGAGGGGTAAGTGTAGCGAGGCACCCGCAAGCTCGGAGCTAAACCAGCCTCCAGACTGCCAGGGTTCAGAGCTATACCAAGACACAGCACCCCCAGCAGCTCTGTCTCCTGCAGGTTCTGTGGGTCGGTTACCCTCAATACGTACCTTGCACAGTAAAGACCCACACGGAAAAGCGTGCTGCTGCCTAAGGCACAGTCCCAAAACCAGGGCACCTGAGGGGTCTCAATGATCTGGGGACTGCCTGTGTGTGGATCCCTGACTAAGTGACTGGGCTGGGCCACACAGCCTGCTTCGGCTCGAGGAGGCATAAACAATCTCCAGGACAGTCAAGATGTGATCAGAGAATTAATTCCCCCCCAGATTTGTTCATCTTTCCATCTTCCCCTTCTTCTCTCCATTAGACTAGAGAGATGTGGGGGTAAAAAGTCTCAGTAGTAGCAAAAAAGATCATTCTTCTCTGATTCTACAGACACGTGTATTTGCTGTCCTGTTTGCAGTTTGTTTTTCTCACAAGTGTTTTTCACATAAATGTACTGCATATTCTTTTTGCCAGCTGTTGGGTTAGAGTTTAAATTACCACGCTTATGGCAAGATACGCTTTCCCTGTATACAATGCAGAGTTCCAGCATCTGGTTTTACTAGCACTAAACTGATTCTGCAGGGAGAATAGGTCACTTTTATCAATTATCTAATGTTGCATTGTGAAAAGTAGGTTTTTTTCATTGTAATTTTGTTAGTTTTGGGGTTTTTTTAAGCAAATTGCAGAAGACTTTAATACCTTTCCTTAGTAAGAGCTGCTTTCCTGTTTCTTATGAAGAACGTGGTCAAACAGTGTGTGTTAGTGTGTCATTACTGATAGAAAGATGCTGGCAAACTGGAGAAATGTCCGAGTCAGTGCCAAGCTACCGCACGCGTGAAGCCAATCAAGTGCAAGTTGAGGAGCGGGTGTTTAACAGGTCTGCTGAAAAGGCTCCGGACGTTTTAGTGAATAACGAGCTGAACAAGAGCCAACAGTGCCACAGTACTGCAGAAAAGGCAAGTCACTCTGGGATGTGTAAACAGGAGTGTCTTACATAAAGATACATGAAGTAATCTTTCTACTCTACTTGGCACCGGCCAGGTCTCAGCTGGAGCACTCTGTCCAGTTTTGGGCACTGCACTTGAAGAAAGATGCGGACCAGCTGGAGAGAGTCCAGAAGAAAGCAGCAAAAATGAGCAGAGGTCTCGCAAATATGACCTCTGAGGGAAGATTGAAAGAACTGGGTTTGTTTAGTCTAAAGAAGAGAAGTCTGGGCCTTGAAGTATGTAACAGCCTTCGAATACGTAAAAGGTTGCAGCAAGGCCAGGTTGGATGAGGCTTGGAGCAACCTGGTCTAATGGAGGGTGTCCCTGCCTATGGCAGGGGGGTGGGACTGGCTGGGCTTTAAGGCCTTTTCCAACCCAAACCAGACTGTGATACTATAAAAAGAAAGGAGCAGATTGCTCTCTGCTTCCACTGTTGAAAGCAAAGATATGATGGCACTCAAACTGCAGTAAGGAGGTAGCAGAACTTCTCTTACCTGCCAGGAGGCAGGGGAGGGGGGACTAGATGACCTCTCAAGATTTCTTTTGGACCTTGTTTTACTATTTACATGATGTCATAATAATTATGAATATCTACTTCATTTTTTTAATACTTCCTACCTTCTAAGTTTTCTCTGGCTACTCCCATTCCTTCCAGAAAGACTATCTCCTTTTGTGGATTTGTACTGGCTTTTTTAAATGCACAAATGTTCCAGTTTAAACCACGCCTCAATCACCCCATCAGTATGGTCTTGTCCCTGACACAATCATGTTTCTTGTTCAAAGGCTCTGAAATGAATTTTCCTGAAGCTATGATGGTTTTGGCAAAAATAGAAAATTGGATACTTCTTACCTTATACGCTTGTCTAACACCCCCATTATCAGCAATGTTCTCTCCCAGTGTGTTGATTCCACTCAGCTGTAAAATAGAAAGGAAGAGTATAGTTTTCTGAAAATAAGAGCTTTTCCAGGACCTGTAATACCAAACTTTGTGTATGCTTCACTTTTCAAAGGCAAGAATTCCCTTAAAATCTGTTAAAAGCAGAAGATCATGTTAACATCTCTGAAAAGTCTCTGCCTCCCCTGTCTCAAAATCCATGTGGATACAGGACTAGTCTCCTGTTGAGGATGAGTAATTATATCACTGTCCCTTGCTTCTGAGAGTGAATGGAACATTGATCTTGTTGGGACACCGAACAGACCTGATCCCGCTAACTCTTCTCGGGATGCTGCACTGAATACCTGATGATGTTAACTCTGCAGAATGCCATAAATACAGCCATAAACTTTAGGTTGCCTGCCTCTCCTAAATCTGCATACCATCTTTTCCTTTCCTACTCTACCCTGATTCTTCCCACACGTTTTAGCTCCGTGGTCCAGATGTTCTGCTGGAGGAAAGAGCAAGCACCTTCTGAGTGAAGGAGAGCAGCAGGCAGGATTTGTTTTGATGTTGGGATAGTATGTGCACATTAAGCTTTGCAGAAATGTAGTTCAAACTCCCATGTTGTTTTTTCTGTTCCTTTGTGGAATTAAAAAAGAATCTTTGAGGCCCAAAACTTCTTCTAGGGCATAGGCTCCTAGGACTGCCACTTGTTCAGGACAGAAATCCTGCCTCTCTCTTGCTGCTGCCTTTTTTGGGGGGGAGGCGGTGTATGGGTGACAGTGTTGGCCATAAGCCAAGACAGCATTCATGTAAATAAGGGTTTGATGTTTAGGATGTAGGATTTTATGCTTCCTCATTAAAGATAACATCAGCAGTTACAAATAAACGTGACATACGTGCTGTCCACCAGCTAGGTCCCATGAAAAGTTTCCATATTGGTACACCATACACTGGGATAACTCCTTAAAATTGCGTGCTGATTCTTCAGTCCACCAGTCTACAAGGTCTCCATTCTCATTAAAATTTCTGCCTGGAATAATAGTGTTAACAGAATTATGTACACAGGTAAAGAGGTTTCTGATGCAGTAAGAAGGGGAGCAAGTAAGTATGGTTATTCAGGTGAAAAAATTGCTGTAATGAGGCAGCTATACTGATGATGCTCTTTTTGTTGTTGTTTGGGGCTTTTTTTCCCCTTTTTTTGCTAAGAGGGCTATATTTCAGCAGAGGAGAAACAAATTAATTCAGACTGAATCAGCCAATGGGATTAAGGCTCTTGGGAAGCCTGGTACAGTCCTGATCTGGCTTATCATAGTGCAGGTCTAGCGATGAACAGTGTGGCTGGGCAGCAGGTCTGAAGCTGGAGCCTTGAGTTCACCCCGAGTGACACACCCTGTTCACAACTATGTGTGGTTTATGATGGATTTGATGTAGCCTTTGGGGAAAGCAAGCGCCAGCAGCTATATTAAAAACCCTTGCATGCCACAGGCCCACATCCTGGGCTGTTGCTGCAGCCTAGCAGCTACAGGAGTGTCTGTGGGATTCTTTGGATTGTGCTTTTGGGAATCATCATGGGGAACAATACTGTAAAGCCTCAGAAATCCAGATTTGGAGTTACATATGGGAATTTCATTTTATCTGCTGTCTAGAATGATTAAGCCCTAAAACATGTAAAACATTCTCTGCATCCTAAGTTTTATAACTAGAAACTTGTCGCCTTACCATTGTCATCAAACCCGTGCGTGATTTCATGGCCGATGACCATGCCTATGCCACCGTAATTCAGAGATTTGGGCTGGGATGCGCTGAAGAAAGGGGGCTGCAAAATGCCAGCGGGGAAGACTGCAAAAAGAAAAAAACCCACAACAGTTAAGGCTCTGCCTCGTTATCCCGCGTGTGCACTGTGAACAGACCATTTTTATGGGCTGCAGGCAGCCATGCTGTTCCCTCGGATTTAGCAGCAACAGTCAGAGAACTGGGACATGGCTGTAGGGTAGTAGGAACCACCCCCCTCCTCAGACACTTTCAAAATCACGGTCAGCTTCTGCTTTGTCTCTGTTACTAATTGACTTTGCAAAAAAGCACTTTCCCACAGCACCTGGTGTTCTCGGACTCGTGTATGAGCCTCGCAACATCGTGAGAAGTGGGAGGGTGTTCCTCTAGAAGAATAAACGATTTGATCATTGCCCTCACCACATATCAGCTCAGAGAGATCTATACTTCCACTGAAAATACCAGTAACTCCCACTAAATGAAACTAGGCCAAGCTGGCAAGGAAAGAACTGGAACGAAGTGGTTCTTTTCACCTGTTTCTGGGGTCCTTTTTCTAGGCTTTTAAGAAACAAATTAGTAAAAAAGAAATCAGACTGCAATTGTGATCTTTTTACAAATGAATTAAAAAAAAATTTATAAAACACTCAGTTCCACTTTATATCTCATTCGGGCCTCTTCCCTTTATGTTCAGCCTGTGGCAGCAACAAAGTATTAATTCTCACTGCCTATGGGAACTGTGTAACTACAAAACCTGAGCAAAGAAGAATTGGATGACAGGTTTCACACAACCAAAGAAAGCAAGCAGTACTTTTCGCATTTCAGCATAAATTCAGTGCAGTTCTAGCAGTTTCTTTCAAGAGGAGAAAGAACTGTGGCAAAATTGAAAAATAATAAAGGAATTAGAAAACCCCCTTTCTGCTGTCCCGTGCAAATTGCTGCACAGCACCTACTGTCACAGAAATTCTCTGACATTGTTAGTTTGACGCGGAACCAAATATCCAAGTGTTTTGCTGTTGTTACCAGAAAGCACTGGCAGTAAAGACAAGAGTGTAAATGTCACGCTGCGTGACAGGCTGTTTTGATACTGGCACAACAGTGTGGGATCCGGAGTGCAGCATCAGAACACTCTTGTTGGAGATTACTGCTAGCGGGGTGTTTACGCAGGACCTTACGCATCTGTCTTGGTGGCCTGGAGTATTACGACTCTGTTGGAGCTCTGCCTGACTTTGGCTTCAAACCATAGGACCATCTTCCCTCCCTGGAGGCAGACAGTCCCCAGGACTTTCAGTTCAGTTTAACACCCTGTCACCTCAGCCATTTTTAAAGTAAAATGTCCAAATACATAGATTTTCTTGAACTCCACCCTCCTGAAAACAACTTAGTCCGTGACTTCCGTTGCATAATACAAGTCTGAAGTGGACAGGCATTGCTCCCACATTGGGATGCATTTCAAGTAGAGATTTAAAGAAGAGAGAAGTGCAGCTCCTCTGGGATCTAAAGAGGAGGTTGTACTGCCCAGCTTTGTGAATATTTCTGTAATGCTTGCTCTTCTATTTTAAGTTAATTTTAGCCATGGATGGTTTTGGGTAGGCTGACATTAGAAACATTTATACTCAAAAGCATTATGAAAACTATTTCACTGTATTGAACTTGTCTCTTACTTTTTAAATTTTTTTTTTCCATGGTTTAATCTATCAGATTTCCAGTTACATTTTTCCAACACAAAAGAAGCAGAATTAAGTGACACATCAGACAGTGAACTTGAAGTCATCTGACAGACTTTAAATCTTAAGAACAGCAATTAAGAATGCCTCAAAATTCCTTTTTTGAAGCCCTATGTAAAAGAACATTCGTTAGGACTTTGCATTTAGGACAGCTAACAGTTAAGACTTGCAATTTAATGGGACTACTTCAAGTAATGTTGGTATGGAGCTCTTACGTGCTGCGGTTCATAACTAGATCTTGGAGCACTACAGACTCTGCTACAGACAGCTCACGAGAATTCCTGAGTAAACCTCGTCTTTTGGGAAATGCTGATTTCGTTGAGCCTCAAATGTTTTGTTCCAGTAGCGATTATTTTTACATAAAGAGGGTGGTGATGGAGCCAAATCTGTAGGACGTCTGCCTGCCTGGGTCTTGCAGCAGCTCTGGAACCGTCAGCATGCCCTCGAGAAGCAGTGACCCCCTGAGTTCCTTGTCCCGTGCAGCACAGGACGAGTTTGCTTAGCACAGCTTACGTGAAGCTGATGGCTGGAGCGCACCGGCTCAGTAACTCCGTGACTTTCTTTTAGTCAGTGTTTCCTTCAGGTAAAAGTGGTACTGCACTCCCTGTTCACCCCTTAAAAAAGAAAGGCTGGGGTCACCAAATTTACTTGGTCGTTGAACTTCTACCCACTCCACACTGCTGCTGTGTTCATGGCTGACTCCCAAGGCTCTGTCCTTGTTCTGCACGAAGGCAATTCAAAACACAAGGAGATGAAAATGAATGATGAATAAAACCTCTGATTTTGCTGCACAGAGGCCCCCCTGCAACCCCCATGATATTGTTTCATCTCTTGGTGTTTAAAATACATACATATAGATAAAACCACTTTGTTCATTAAATCTGTACCCAGTTAATAAGTTGGTAAACCTTACCTATCTGATTTCTACTTGCTGAATAAAAAGCATTGACAACAGCAGCTCCACTTATCCACCTAGTAAGAACAGAATAAGAAACGTTAGAATTTCAGTTCTTAATGGCAGAGTTAATGATTGCTGGATCAAGCCCAGAAAGTGAGCAGCAGAATAATTGAGGTTGGAAGGTACTTCTGGAGATTGTCGAGTCCAAGCGCACTCAGCCTCCCATCGTATGTTAGACGCTTCCATCCCGTAATCATTTTAGTAGCTCTTTATTAACAGCAATACTTAAGGCTTGTCTCTGTTTCCACTCACACTGCAGCATTACACAGGCAAAATTTCCCATATAAAGAAACTGAAACACAGACCCGGAGGTTATGGTGGTGTCTAAATATTTGGGGATAATGGGACTTTCTGAAAGACTGCCTACTCAGAAGGATTTCTGTGTCACTCTCATTGCCACATACCCAACCATCTCAAATACCAGTGCATGGTGAGTTCCAGATTTGAGATTATTATGATTTTTTCCTTAACACGATTTCTTGAGGAATGAATGTACATGCAAATATCATCATGAGCTCTTGTGGCAGAGGCTTGATTCACAGTCCTACGTTTTAATTGAAAATAACACCTACTTTCCTTGATGAAGGCTCTCAGAATTACTTTTGGGTTCATCTTGACACATGGGAAATAATGAGCTTTAACTCCTTTTTCCTAGCTTATGATCATAATGGATTTCACCAGTGATCACCTAATGAAATTCCTAGAATCACAAGCAAGGCTGGTGGGCCGTTATTGTATGCAATTAATAATATTTCAGAAAAGATGTCAGAGAAAATGAGGTAACGGTTCTACAAAATGCAATAGCTGGGCCTTACACAACTGAAGTTGTATTTCCTGGCTCCGTGCTCTCTGAGTGAAACTACTTTCTATGATAAATGATGGATTTGATAACTGTATTGCATATGCTAATCATAAGCAATGCAGAGTATTCTGAAAATTAATTTGCAGAATAAATTCTAACTATCAGAGGAGAATCAATTGTGGTTGATAGGTCCAGGCTCACTTGAGGTAATCTTTGAAAGCAATTAAACTTACTCTAGGTACTGCTAACTGATGCACATTCATGAGAACAAAACAGGAGGTGTGTTAAGCCGAGCTGAAGCAACTGAACACACCAAGCCCAAACACAGCTTGAAGTTAGCACAGAGCAGAACTGAGGTGGAACATAAATTTTCAGTTAATGATCTGTAGATGCAGAACAGCAGAAGCAACAGTTGGAACTGCTCATCCACAATAATGACTGTAATTCTGAGGAGCTATGACGCAGTATTTGGAAAATTCACAGTGGTCCTTCCAGGGGAGTGAAGTATCTTCATCTTCTGCAAAGGTGAGGGTTTGAAGATGCAAGGTGACTGACTAGAAAGAGTCTGAACAGCTGCAGTTTTTTTAATATTTTTCCTTAAAAAAAGAAGTCTGGAGCAGCACTATGGAAATGGTAACGTAATTAAAAATAGAAACACAGAATCATAGAAAAATTTAGGTAAAAAGGACCTTCAGAAGTCATACGGCCCCATGTGAAGCCAACTAGATCAGGTTGCTTAGAGGCCTGCCCGTTCAAGATTTGAGTCTCGCCAAGGATGGAGATATGGAGATCTCGCAACCTCTCTGGGTCCTGTTTGACCACCCACGTGGTGAAAAGTTTTTTCCAAACATCTAGTCAGAATTTTGCACATTCCAGCTTGTGTCTCTTCCCACTTGTCCCATCACCATGCACTGAGGAAAAGTGCAGAAGGAAGTTCATTAAATCATCACTGATTACCCTCCATCTACTCCCGAGGAAACTGGATGAGACACTAGACACTGCTCAGTGACTTTTAAATACTTACTCCTCTTTGTCCACCTTTTCTCTAAGCTTTTTCAACCTTTTCTTCTGGGTAAATACTAAATTTTGAATAATGTTTTCAAAGTATTCTTCTTCTTTGTAGTTCAACTGAAAAGAAAGAGGGAAAAGTACTTAGTGGTGGTGTTACTGGTTTGCGATAAAAGGCACATGGACCTGGAAAAGCCAGTCTTAAGCATGATGAGCTAAGCAACGTGTGTGGAAGAGCATTTTTTGATCTACACTTAGAGCTTGCCGTGCTCTGCTACATCACAGAGTTGATATTGTCGCTGGATAAATGTTAGCAGCTGTATAATTTTTTCCAGACATCTTTATTCCCTCTTTATATATGTATTTGGAGTGGATTTTGACCCTAACTTCTGGGAGTGGCCTGCTTGAAACCAGTAGCTACCAGCTTGGTGAGCTGCAATTGCACCCTAGAAAACACAGGAATAAGGCTCAAATGGTGCTTTATAAAACTTGGACTTCTAAGACACATTCTGCCTGAACATCCACGTATACTAAATACGTTAATTGAGTTACTCTTATAAATGAACCTACAAGGTGAAAGAATACTGAGGTCACATTTTGCAATGAAAAAGCTCAGATGTAGTTTAAATTATACGTGTCATCCAATATCCTACTTCAGGGACTAATTCCAACACACAGATAAATAGTCACTGTTACAAAGTTATGTGTGTTGCTATCCACTTAACTGGTGTTAACCCCAATCCGGGGCAGGCTTAGAAATACTGGACTGAACAGCATTGGCTCCATGTTTTATTCTAGTGTAATTCCTCTAGAATTTATACATTCGCTTGAAATACCATCACATACTTCCCACCACCGGCACTGGGCCAGCTGTACTACACCAGCTTTTAACACCCCCTTACATCTGTACAGCCGAGCACGAGATGGAGTTACTCTGTGCTGCACATGGTTCAGCTTGGCCATGAAGGCAAATCCACCATTTTTTCCTCTTCAGACCCTTTTCTAACCACACCGCCTCTTGCAGATACTCACCTCTTGGTACTCACTGTTCAGCTTGTTGTCATCAGTCACAATCTCATCTGGATAACCAATCCTCTCTCTGATTGCTGTTGCCTGGGGACAAGATAATTTGATATCCGTAGCAAATCCAGCCATAATTTTTAATCAATCATAAATTATATAACAAATGCAATATGGAAGCAACTGCAGAAAAGCCAGATGTTTAGGTTTTGTTTACATTTTTCTTAAGCCACTGAAAGCACCGTGAAGTTTGTGGTTGATTAGAACAATGGCAAATTCTAGACAGTGTGTTCTGTTCCTTCCTTTGTAAGCAAACCTACAGCAATGTGCACAAGACAGCCAAACATTCAACTACGCTTTTGAGTTGAAAGGCTTGTTTAAACAAATAGCAGAAATCCTGAAATATTTGACATATTTACAGCATCTAAAATAGAAATAAAATGAGTAACTGGATGTTCTTTAACTTCAGTACATATAGGAAAACACATTTACAAATTTGCAGAAATGTGTACAGTTGGCTCAGTTTGGGTCTGTATCCCTATCTCTTACCTACCTCCCACATCTACACTGGAGTGAAATAATGTATTTAAATGTTCCTAAATTTTGATAATCTGAAGTCCTGAAGAAAGATTTTTAACTCAAACCTTCCTCAGCCTCTTTTGAGAGCCAAGTAGGGATTTGCCTTTGATGGCTATGTCAGGAGTAATTAAAAAAACCTCAGACAACAAATGATTCTTTAGCAATTCCTGCAACTATTTCCATATGAATATGTCCTAATAAATCTAGCAGTAAAATCACATTATTTATGCAAATAATTTTCTGGCTTTTCCCACAAACAAGTGAACATGATGAGCAACATGTGGAGGGTGTGTGTTTCTGATCCTAACTTTGCAAACAGTTTGCATTTCATTCTG
This sequence comes from Eurypyga helias, assembly GCF_000690775.1. Taxonomy (NCBI): domain Eukaryota; kingdom Metazoa; phylum Chordata; class Aves; order Eurypygiformes; family Eurypygidae; genus Eurypyga; species Eurypyga helias. Next base: position 22,662 of record NW_010255944.1, read on the forward strand.
TAGCAGTGGAAGTGTTTCACAGACTTTGCACATACACAGTCTATGTCTGAACACAGTGCTGAATTTATTTAGGATCTTCAGTTTCCTACCCGACTACACTGCGATTCCTGATCTGAAGTTACTGTGGGCTGTTGAGCAGTGTGAGTAGCCGTGGAGGTAACAGTAGGAGCGTACCTAAACACCCGTTCACATAACTGCATCTTTACTGTCTGATCACATCAGAATCGGCATAAGCTCACTGGATGCCACGACTGTTTTAGCTGTCTGTGGATTTACAGTCTAGAGTTGTTTGATAAACCACTAATATTTTGATAGTTGTTTTATATATTTTACTAAGATTTTCCAACACAAAATTCTGTAGTAAAATGCCAGGTCTCAGTCTATAATAACAAACCCACAATATTTTCCAAGTGTGGGGGTTTTTTTTAATTATGTTTTAATAATAAATTATCATTAAAAAAATCAAAATTGAAGACTTTTTTATTATCTCCATGGTATAAAGAAATAGAGATGCAATAAATAGTTCTTTCAATTGCTTCACTCAGTTCAGGGCTCTCTACAACCAATTTCTGCTACTTACTCCAGACTTACATGAACTGTCTGAAGCTACGTCTTCCCTTAAAAGAGAATTCACTGATGATGTCCAGCCTCTGGTTTGACTTCTTGCTTTTGTCCTGTCGCTCCTCATAGCTGGTCCAGTCACCATAAATCATTCCTTCTCACTTTCAGTATTGCTTTCTGTTAGATATTCACTATCTAGGCCCTTAATCACTCATTTGCCTGGAAGGTCTTAATCTTATATATAGATTCCTCCTCTTCTGTGTGCTTCTCTCCACAGAGGCCCCCTTCCCTGTCCTCTGGGTCTGAGGTAGGGAGTCTGTAAGCTGCTGTGCCTGTATAAACGTGACTATAAGTGGGTCTGTATATATAAAATAGTGATAGATGTTACTGCTTACTTTTGTCAGGAAAAATACTGATTCTTATAGCAATACACAGCATTAATAATATTTAAGGTTTAACTTACTTTTTGTTCTGCTTTCTTTTTGGTTTCTGCATCCATCCAGGTAAGATCATCTAAGGTTTTGATAAAAACATCACGTATATCTGCAATCATTTCCTCAACCTTGGAAAAAACATCAGTGTGTTACAAATCTACATAAAACGATCCCGTTATTTTCCCACAGTCACAGTTTATTACAGACTTGTTTTTCCTGCACTAGTTGCTCGAGTCTACGCTGCTTATGGGCCTCACTCAAAATCTGGAGCTCGTTAAGTCGTACTTCTAACCTGTCCTGCGGGAGCAAAGGGAGCGGGCACGAGCTCACAAGGCAATGCAGCTTAGGTTACAAAAGCTGTCAGATACCCAGCTGCTGGATGCTGTGCATCTGAGCCAATGAGAGTGTATGTCAGCCACAAAAAATGGGGCATCTTAAGCCTGGATCACAGCAGGAGTGGTAGTAGGAAACTAAGGCTGAACTCCAGGTTAATTTACAGCAATTTTCTGAGTGACTGAAGACAGAAATAACTGACTGTCCCCGCACCCCATGTTGGCAGGGGGCAAACTAGCATCAGTCTCAAAGAACACACAGCAACTGTTCACTGCAGTAAGCATGTTCCTTGGGCATGTGCACTGATGTGCGCACGGTCCGTCGCTGATGTGCCAGCGGTGCTTTAGGCTCAGGGCTGGCTCACGGATCAAGTGGAGCGGGCAGATGCCTCGCTCCACACACACGATGTCTTCATACACACACGTCGCTTCACGCTGGTCGTTTGCTTGGACAGGTAATGCAGAAGGACTCAGGTGCAAAGGAAGGGCTCTCCTAGCACGTATGTTCTTGTTACTCCTCAGTGGTGCACTGAGTGAGAAGCAGATCTGAAGGTCAGGGTTTTCAGAAAGTGACCTGCTCTCCAGAACAGGTTCATAAAAGTGTAATCAAAGCTGTGTAAAGAACTGCACGGTGAGTGATGATTAAGTGACGTGCAGATGGCACACCGGCTGTTTGCTAAAAGCTTTACCACGTGTTTACTGTCTCCAGCAAACGCTTCCTCCACATATAACCGTCCCACCGCGTTCTCCATGTTGCCGTTGACATAGTTGGCGCAGCGACGCCAAACTGCAGTTTCTGATGTCGTGCCGTAAAGTGCCTGTGGAAGATAAGGATGAGGGAGAGCAGTGACGTGGGCCCACGGAAGGGGCACGGCAGACGTGTTTCATTGGAGCCTAGCCAACCTTACATTCAATTCCCACTTGTGTTTATGGCAGCCAGGCAAGCTCACTCTATAATGGGACCATCTAGCGCAGGCTGAGGGAACATGAGAATCATCAGCCATGTTCTTTATCCTTTCAAAACATGAAAGGTAGAGAGAAGAAAACTAAAAGCTGAGAATGGGAGCAGTTAAGGAGGAACACCCTGACACAAAGGTTTTGCTGTTACAGGGACCTGTACTGCAGTTCGAGCTCTGACAGGGCCATTGCCATTATGCAGCAAATTAATTGCTGCAGTGGTAAGATTGTGTTTTCCACCCAACCAGCAGCTTCTGTCTCAGCCTCCCACCTCTGGGAGCTCGCACAGTAGCAGCTCGTTTACTCTATGTGATGTTGCTACAAGGTATGGAAGGATTTTGTCATGGTAAGGTATAAATGCGTGATAAAGCTGAGTGGGTAATACCAGTGTGACACCTGAATGCACGGAGTAGAGCCGACAGTGTCATTAGAGGGCAACTCTCTCAAGCCACGTTCTAGAATGAAGTCTACATTCCATCTGAACCTTTATATGAAAATATATTAATACTTTAAAGAGCGGGGGAAAAGCCAGATAGTCAGTGAATCGGACTGCCCTGTTCAGATACATAAAACTGACCAAACTGGCTTCCTCCAGTAATTCTTACTTTATTCTGCAACAAGCACAATCTCCGTGAAAAGCTGCATATGTGTGTTGAAGTATTTCTTATGTTGCTAGCAGATATAACAAAGTGGCCGTAACCTTTTTTAATGGAGCTGAGCAAACTTAGAAAGTTTGGGAATACAAATGGAAATACAAACGGCTTCCATCTCCATCTGCTTGTGAAATTGCTCAGCACTCCCTTAAAAGCACTAAAATATCTGCAGGTTCAAATGATTGAAAAAGAAGATTGGGCCCATAATGTTTGGCTCTGAATGTGCTGCTGAAGAGTTTGTTGCAAAACAATCAGAAGTGTAACCATTTGCAAATAACTGGGACTGCCTGTTATCAAAATGGGGATTAATTGGGATTCAGCAGAACATGGAAACCAGGGACCAGAACGCTGCTTTTCAAAACCCCTCCAGCTACCAAGCGTGTGTGTATGCTCCAGCAGAAGCTTCCGCAACACATCTAGCTTTTGTGTGCAAAATTCAAAGTATGTTACATTTTTATATACTACAAGTACATTAAAAAATCTTTTATGGTACACAAAAGTCATCTTTACAACTTAGAAAGAGATTAATTTCTGCACCTTACGAAAAGCATTCCTTGTGTCCTTGTAGTTACGGCTTAGGCTGTTGACAAGATCCATCACAAATCGCCAGACCATGTAATTTTGAAGGTCTCTGTTTAACAAAACAGCAGTAAGAAGCTGGTAATGTTTTTCGGCTTTTTAAGTTTATTGGAAATAAAATGCAAATTACAAAAATACCTAACATACCTACCTGGGAGTGTATTTATTAAGAATAGACTTCAGCTTGTTAAGGTATTCTGGATCATAAACAATGACATGTTCGGTGTTCTCCACGTTAATTTGTACAGTTGACATTATATCATTTATGAATTTGGACCAGTTGAATACCTGGAAAATCAATATGCATTATTATATGGTTAAAGAAACAGTATTTAGCTGGGTTTCTTTCCAGTTTAAGTATGTTTGAATAACACAGATGCTCTGCCTTTAGTTTTCCTAATAGTTTCACTATTTGTAAATGGAGTCATACCTGAGATAATTTATATCCTCTGGGCTCTAAAATCCTATTAAAATAGGGCGGTATTTAGCAGAAAGTGTCAAGACATTGCTTTGATTTCAGACTAACACAACTAAAATTGTTATGCCCCCTTCCTTTGAGCCTGGAAAAGGAGAAATGGCATATTAAGTAAAATTTTCCATTGCCTTTTTGCTGTGTTTGGCTAAGAACTTTGAAATCCAAGCCTAACTAAAAGCCTGATTTTCAGTACAGTATGTTTCTGTGTCCATGGGGCAGTAAGATCCGTGGAATACTTGACAACCCGTTCTGACTCACACGGTAAGGACTTGTTCTGAAGCACGCTGAAGCCCATGCAGGGGTTTATTTCCCTGGGCTTTAAAGCAGACACTAAATCCACTGTCCGTAATGGATTTTCCTCTGCATGCCACAGTACTAGATATGGGAGGAGCAGGGGATGCAGCACAGGTCAGGCTGCTCATGCTGTGACAGACCAGGCTCAAAGGCTATAGAGTTCTTGTTCACTTTCTGCCTCTCTGGTCCCAAGCCATTTTCCTTCTGCTGGCATTCCCCTTTGCGCAAGACCCACGTAACGTTCATGGCCCCGTACCTATGGCAATTATTTTCTGTTGAAGTGTCCATCTAGTCTGAACCGAGATTAGTTTAGTGCGTGGGCACTCCCAGCTGGAAACTCTTAGCAGTTTGCTGATAAGAAAAATAATTCCCCTTTGATAAGTCTTTGGTTAATAGTATCGTGTGCCTCCAGCAGTAGAGGGGCCAAAGGAGTGACGGGAGAACACAGGGTCATTCTTTTGCTTCCTAAGAGGGCGCAGACTGGTCACTGCTGGGCCGCAGGGACTGGGCTCTGAGCCACACAGCCGTGCTTGAGCGGGCACGGAAGCCAGACAGCAAGCAGCCACGTTGCTGTTCCTCCAGTTTCTGGGTTCACTTTTCTAGTAAGTGACACTGATGTCACAGCTCTCTCCATACACACTGCTCCAAATTCTCCATGTGGGCCCAAGGTTTCCTGATCTGCTGCCTCTGTGGACCCCTGTTTGCCTGAGAAAATGATTCGGAGCAGAAGCTGAAAATCATCTTCACAACACTTGAGCTACTCAGTGCTTTTACCACACTGGGCAGGTACTCATTTTAGTCACAAAAAAGGTGGTGTTACATTTAAGAAAAGCAAATAATCTTTGTACTTTTTTTTCATAAATTTTTCTTGTTAATTTTAAAAAGTTTTGTTACGCCTTTTGCTTAGAGAAGTATCGGTGACTTTTCACAGTATGCATCTCTAGAGGGGAACGTTTTCTTCGAAGAGGTGAGGTTTTTCAGCAGACAAACTGCTGTAGCTGAAGTAACTTTCAGGAGCAGAATCACTTCAGGTTTGACAAAGCAGCAGCAAACTTCAAGCTAATCTTAGGAATAATTGCTGTTCTATCCTTAGACCGTTACAACACCACTCCCAACTCCCATCATGTGCCTTTTGAGCATTTTTGGATACATGTAGAGCAGATGATTATTGCTGATGTGCAGCACTCCCCAGAACTAAAAATAACCAGGGCACTACCATTCCATGACAAGAGAAGTTCGTTTCTGACATGATGACTGTAATGGCAACTGTTCAACCAAAACCTGTGGGAGCAGGTAAATTATGAAACAAATTAAGCTAGTGAACTGTCACGTAATTTAAAGTTGAAGAATTTAAAGACAATAAAAATAGCAACGATTATGAAACTGTGGTAGGAATAATAGTATTTCATAGTACCTTACTGCCTGAGGAGAGTCAGTAATGCCCTCCTGCTGGGCAGCCCCCAGTGCTTTCCCCGTGACAGGAGTTAACCCTCTTGCCTGTTGTGCAAGGTGCTGAAGTAGAGGTCATTTATGATAAAAACTGCCCACGTCTAGTAAGATGATGTCACTGAGGAGGCACACCTATGTAATCCAGACTTTGGCTGTTCTTAAACTGGACTTTGTGGTGCCATGCACACACAAAGGTTACACTGCACAGACGGCAATGGATAAGAGAAAAGGCAGAGCTGAAACATCCTTAAGGAGCTACAGTGGGAGGAATGGGGAGAATCTCCCTGACTCAGGACTTCCTGGGCTCCTTTCTGCTTGCTCTGGGAGCCCATCTTATAGAGGGAATGTTGGAAAAACAGGACTTCTTGTCTGAACCTGCAGCTCTGGAGAAACAGAGAAGGCCTGGATAGTCACACTACAACATATTTGAATCAGTTGGCTACACCATTAACTTTTGTCCTGGGGCCTCTGGAGCTGCTGGGATAATTACAGGAAGGGAATTTATTTGTACTCCGCAGAGGACTTCCAGCAAGGGTTATGTATGTGCAAGTTTTGCACATGTTACCATCCTGAATCCAGGATGTCAAGTCAAACTCATAATGTTTCCATACAGGTTAACATCATTGGATGTTCAGGTAATACAGTGTGCACGTCGGGTGTCCTCTTCAAGTTCAAGTATGTCTAAGCTCAAGAAAGAAGTGTCTTTAAGAGAAAAAATTGCCAGGCTTCATTGTTTAATCTCATCAGTCATAAGCCAGACATTAAAATATCAGGTTACTAATCACTCACCTTATGATCGATTTCCAATGAGAAGTTGTTTTGGAGTTGGGCCAAAGTCATTTTGTTGTAGAGCAACAGCGGATCATTTCTGTCTTCAGATTTTGTTGTTGCCTATCAAAGTTAATGATGAGAAAATTACCACGTACATTGAGTCAGTTCACAGGAATTTTTCTAAGCAGAAGTGAAAAGAAAGGAAATGAGTATTTCTGCCTTACTACATTACTGTAAGTCTGCATTAACTGTAACGAACTGTAAATGAGGCTTTAGTTTTTGGATGTGTTTTAGAGCATCGACAGCTCAAGCTGTGCAGGAACAGAGACTCCTCAAAGCACTGAGTAGACACTGTCACCTACCAACAGACACACTCAACACAAGAAATGTGCTCATGATACCCACGGGATGATGCAAGGTGCAAAGTCTTGGGAGAAGGGGATGAAGGGGACGTATGTATTGGTTATGGGGCAAGCAGCGTGCTGCGGTAGGAATGCAGCGTGAGTGTTCTGATTGGGATGCTTGTGCTCTCTGATACGCTCTGGATCCACTTCTGGGAAGGCAGGGATAACTCATGACTCATGTATTAGTCTGGGCAATGTGGTGTTGCACCAACGCGCTAAATACGTGCATGCTTTAACACCCTCAGGCACGATGGTGTTAGGGCCGTTTCCTACAGACAGAGAAACTGCCCAACTGCCCAAGAACTGTGTCTGCGGTGCCTTATGAGGCAAGTTAATTGCTGTTGTCTCTAGACAGCAAATGTCAACAGGGAGGTCTCTGGAATTGGGGTGTGGACGATGTAGGCTGAGAGCAGACAAAGCCAGCACCTCATGGTAGCTACTCCCTTGGTTCTGAATACTCTCTTCCTGTGTCTCTGTTCTTCTCCTCAAACACCAGCATGGCCCTTGCTAGGATGCTTCTGCAGGTTTCTGAAGTGCATCCCTGCATCTGCTTTCAAGTACCTTGTGACAGCATCAGCACTTGCTCCCCTCATACTCCCCCTTTTACCCTCCACTTTTTTTGATGGCAGAGAGAAAAAGCAGGTAGACAAACAACTCTGGGAAAAGAGAGATCTTGTGATCCCTGAGAGTAATTCATGGGAGAACCTACATCACTACCGCCTCGAGCACTCTTAAATGACTCGCACAGAGTGAGAAGAGTAGATTTTACCCATTTCAAGTGTTTTGAAAAACCAGTCATGCCAAGTCTGATTTTACCTTTATCCTTTAAAAAAATATATTTCTCTTCTGCTTCCTCTTTCCTAATCTATTGTGCATTCAGTATTTTTTTCTGTGTTTGCTTTATCAAGTCCCCAGGAGCACAATGGCAGCTCTCTTCCACTGACAGTCAGGCTGGTGCTGAGTTTTCGATGAAAGAGGTTAAAAACGGAGGCAATAGCAGCTTACCCACCGCCAGTCGTAGTCTACCAGCAGCAACTGCTGCAGAGACATTTCAGTTGTGGTTTCCTTTCGTACTCCCCTTTTAAATCTTTCCCCAGTGAATTCCTTTTCTTGGAATAATTTTCCATCTCTGATCTAAGCCCAGAGGTGTGTTTCTCAAGCAAATGCGAAGAAAATCAAAATCAGATGGTTTTAATTTATACAATGGGGGGAAGGTCTTCCTCTGCCAAACACATGCCCTTACTATTAGCGTAACTTGTAAAATAGCTGAAGCTAAAAAACGTGTGTTTAGCTTGTTTTACAGGCATCCTCAGCTTCAGGTTCTTCTGAAATGTTTAATAATCATAAGCCATGATTTTGCTCAAGAATGCTTGAAATTTCATTTGTTTTTCTCCATGCAAGTTCAAATTCAGGGTATTTCTCCAAGCCATACTTCAGTGGAAAACAGCGTTTGATTCAAAATGCACTCGGAACAATCAGCACTGTGGAGCAGCGTGTGCAGGACAAACATTACTTTGTGTTGCAGGGCAGGCCACGGGTTGGGAATCCACCGCTTTGATAACCAAACCACCCATGGGGAAAACAGGACAAAGGCAGGAGAGGCCAAAAGCATCTCCCAAAACTCGCTTTCTAAACAGACTAAACAGAAAGCAAGCCTGTCTCTCTCTTGCTCTTTCTTCTCTTGAAGGGCTTTCATGACCAGATTAAAACATGCTGCTCTTTGAAAAACAGCTAACAAACAGTTTCCCCTGCTCGTCAGAAGGCATGTCTGTCCTACTGTGTGTTCCTCCTAGGTGTCCCAGGCCCCATACACTTTTGGTCCCTCAAAACCACGTTAGCAAGTAACCTAACAGCTCAGTTCACAGACAGCTTTCTTGGGTGTTGAGAAAAAAAGGCAGTTATAAAAAGGCTACTTTAAAAAAGTGTTTCTTACATTGGCAATCTCTTTCTCCAGTTCCATAACTTTCTTCATTTGGTCAGAAATCTCGCTCTCAGTGAAAGGAATGTTTCTTTCTTGTAGGATTAGTTTGGCTACAGAAATCATGAAATCCACGTAGGCAGAGCAGGCCTGCGGGAGAAAACACAAAACTCCTCAAAGGATAGCATCATGATAGTCTTGATCATCTTTAACACTTCATTTTCATGCACTACATTTCTTCATCCCTTTCTTAAATGGTTTAATAGCAATTTACCCTGAAATAGTTAGATCACCAACAGAAATTAACTTTGCAGATTTCCCTCATGGAAAATTGCTGTGTAATTTGTAGCACTGTGCAAAGCTGAACACCCTTAACTACTGCGCTGTGTTTTCAGTATTTTAAAAGAGACAATTGTACGTCCGTATCTAAACCATCACCCGTGTTTTTTCTAGCTCATTTTAATTACAACTTCCAAAAATACCGCTTCCAAAGAGCAATGTTCCCAGAAACATAAAACCAAGAGAAGTGCTGATGGACTGTGTTGAATTAGCATTGTGGGAAAATGAGTCCCAGCAGCAGTGTAACCTCCTCTGCTGCTTCTTGGAGCATTCAACGTCATGTTGCTGTGTCTAAGTGTAGCGTAGCTAGATACACCATAGACAACACACTCTGTATTAAACTGAACATAAAGGAATTCGCCAAGGATAAGAATGTAAATATGGAAGTATACTTTCTTAAATATTACACTGTCTAGTATCTACAGCTCTCATCAGGTTTTATGGTACTAAATATGATTCTAATTCCTCTTTGATAAGCTACTCATTTCTCTATCAACAGAAACGCTGTTTGCAATATGCTTTTTGAATGCAAAGGTGTGCGTGTCATCAGCTTTATTAATAGAAATATTTTGCTATGTTCAGCTCCTAAGGCCGTAGGACTTTATGAATGTTGTATTTATACAGCCATCCTGCTAAGTACCTTCCTTGCCATCCACCTCCTGTCAGCCTCCCCTGCCTACCAGCAGTGCTGTGCTGTACGGGGCTGTGCGCGCTGGAAAACCCCGAGCAGCTCACAAGAAGTACTGACAGCAGACTTCAAAAAGACTGGCAGCTCACGGCATCTTGAAGGGCTGAACTGTCAGTGTTATTTTTAATGAAGATAGATTATTTTGCCAGAAAGAGAAAAGCCCATGAAACCACTTACAGCTACCAGTCACAAAAAAGTGCGTGTACAAAGCCTCTAAATACCGTTTCAAAGTATCCGTCAAATCATGGAATAGTTCAGGTTGGAAAAGCCCCTTAAGCCACCCAGTCCAACCGTTACCCCAGCACTGCCCAGCCCCCCACTGACCCATGTCCCTGGGCACCTTGTCCACACGGCTCTGAAGCCCCCCCAGGATGGGGACTGCCCCCTCCCTGGGCAGCACATTCCAACACCTGACAGCCCTTTCCGGGAAGGGATTTCCCTGATATCCAACCTAAACCTCCCCTGGCACAACTTGAGGCCATTTCCTCTTGTCACTTGGGAGAAGAGACCAACCCCCCTCTCTCCATCCTCCTTTCAGGGAGCTGTAGGGAATGATAAGGTCTCCCTTGAGCCTCCTCCTCTCCAGGCTGAACACCCCAAATCCAAATCCAATTACAAAATTCAGTACACACATTACCCCAAACCAGTAAGTCAGCTGAGATCTTCACTGGATTTTATTTTTAGCCTGAAGTGCAGACCCTTGCATGGTCAGGTAGCACAGAACTAAGCCAGCTGATTTCAGACGGGCTGTATAAATACTCTCAGATATCTTAGTGGGAACTTGGAGGTCAGAATAGCTCCTGTAGGAGCAGAGGAGTCGTATATCTTAGAAGATTTTTAAACTACCTTGTGCACAGATTCCACTTGTGGTGGGAAGCCCTGCCAAAGGCAGAGGTTGAAGTGCAGGAGGCAGATATCTTGTTTGCTGTGCACAGCTCAAAGAGTAGAATGACACAGCAGGAAGCAGAACCAAGAAGCGGCTGCTATCAGAGGGCAGGGACTTGAAGTACTCAAGCTCGTCAGAATGAATGTTATGAGTCTGCCTTTCAGTGATAAATCTCTGTTTTTTTTAAAAATGCTTCCTCCTCTACTTTCCAGCAGTGGCAAGTAGCACGATACGTTCAGGTAGGTCAGAGATTAGAGTGGGAATTGTCTTCTAGTGCTGCAGCAGATACAACACAAGGAAGGGAGCAAACTGTGACACACGAGCCAGCTCTCAGAGGCCATAACCCCTGTGAGGATAATGCAGTTAATAGGGTAGTGAATGTCTTCACTCGCACATGATCTGTAATTAAATGTGATCACTATTAGAGCGTTAACTGTTAGCACACCAGCAAAATACCTACAAACCCAGAAGGTTTTGTATGCTCTCTCACTGCTTCTGCATGTAATTATGCAGAAGAAAAGTGGTTAATTAAAGGTTACAGTGGTAGCAGTTTCAGCTACGTGACTTCAGCAAATACATACACCTCAGCTCCCCAGGACTTAAAGCACCTCCAAGATCAGCAATGAGGGATACACGGTGTCGGTGCTAGCAGGTAGTGAAATTGTGTACGAATAATAACTAAACATGAATTAAAGAAGGCCATATGAGATTTTAGGTGTCTGAAGCAATTTCTGTGATAGCACACACTTAAGCTGCTGCATTCAGCAGCTGACTTAGGGGACTGTGATCTTTTCAGATCTTTCATGCAGAAAAGTGTCTTTGGTTCTGAATGATTCTTTTTTCCTTCCTAAGCCTATGGGTGGTGTGACTGGTCTGCCTGGACTCCACTGACACCTGCAGCACTTGCCAACGGATGCCAGCCAATCACCGTTCTGAAATGGCATCCTTGTAGCCACAGAACAGGGGTGATCCATAAGCACTCACACTCCTTCTCAGTACAACTCTGACAGTTATGAGGGACCTCCTGATCCAGCCGTGAAGCCTGTCAGAAGCTGTGTAACAGCTAAATTGTTTCATGTTTGTGTCCTTCCAAGAGGTCCTAAAAAGTCATGGAGCTGTTCCTCTTCTGACTTGCATAATCGTACAGGAATTGTGTGAAAAAGCTACTACTTTTCTTCCACATATACACTCAATGATTGCAAGCGGAATGGAAGAGGGAGTGAGACAGGGGAAGGGAGGCAGGTTGGGATGTATGAGGTGTAGTGATGCCAGAGGAATGTACATTCTAATGTACTTCTAAAATGTAGTCAGTGACCTGTCAGCTTCATCTTACCTCTTTGTATGCACCAGTGCATTCGTAGTAGTCACGAGAAGGCAGGCCGAGCCCGGGCTGATCGATCTGTGAAATGCAAATAAAAATTAAAAAGTGCTCAAGGATCAAACAGCACAGCACTGTGCTGTGCTTTTGCCAGTTACAGGTCGCTGGTGCCTCACTCTTGCCACATGATCTCTGGCCAGAGAGGAGCTTCTCTCTCACGCTGCTGCCCTCCTTTAATTCTTTTCATTCTCCTTGCACTTTTTGTCTTTCTTTTCAGTCTTATTTTCTTGTTGCTGAGCAGCAGACGCTACCCGTAACCAGTGTGAAAAAAGTGGATGTACAGAAGACCAAACAGTCCACAGACAAGCAAGGCAGTTCCTGCATCTTTGAAATTCATACATGGAAGTAGTCATGGATCCATCTACCCATTGTCAACGATTAGGCCTTTGCCCTTGTAACTGCTGCGTCTCGGGAGTAGATGGTGAAGATTCACCATACGTAATACTGTCTTCCTCAGGATTTTCTATTTTCAGAGATCATCTTACATTTAGGGGCAGAGCACTCTTGACATACTCCCTATGCAGACGTCCCCAGCCACTGCCATGGCTGTGCCAGCTGGCTGCAGCTCCCGTTAGCACTTTGGCATCTCAATACCTTGTAAAAACACAACCCCCTTTGTGGGCTTTCTGCCACTGGGACCATAGCCCAGGTTTTCAGTCACAGAGCTTTCTGCCTGAAGTACATGGGTCAGGAGGTCATGTTTACTTACTTTTTTGCATGCATACGTAAGGAGAACATGCCTGTCTTCTGCCCAGCGTACACAGAAATTGTGTCTGTATAAATCTGTTATTCTCATCTCACCGAGAATACGGGTATGAGTGCACAGAATAAAGATTTTAACTTTGAGAATGGACAGTACACTGAAACTAATAATTTAAGTTTGAAAACTACATAGATTCACAAATTCATCTACAACTTTGGTAAAATTCAGATCACTGATGTTTCTCCTGGTTAAAATTTAATATCTATGCTTCTAGTTATTTTGCTGCACTTTTCTGATCCAACAAGGCGATGCCAGTCAGGGAGACTTACGTGAATGATATGTGCTGTGGAATTCTTATCATCTGTGCCAACAAAAAAGTTAATAAGGACCTTTTTTCCGTATCTGGAGTTCAGCTGTGCGATAGCTGTCTCAGCTGTCCAAGCAGTACCTAAGCAAATGAAAGGTATACTCAGTCTCTATTCTTGGTAAGCAGTGAAAAGTACAATAACTTAGACATTTTAACTGAAAATGAAATAAACATGTATTATCTTACCATAGGAAGAATTCCAGTTAGTTGTTGCTACAGGCCAGTCAGACACATCTGGCAATAAACTGATTAAAGGTCTTCCACCTCTGCTATCAATGACAGCTTTGGAAAAAATAAGATTAGTTACCACAACATTTTAAAACACACTAATGTTAAACTATTAAATGATTTGGAATAATGAAGCTGAGAAATACGTTACCACCACCACCACAATAGGAGGATGCTCTGATGACTGTGCTTTAACATCTAATTCAACAAATATTTCGGTCGTGGCAGCATATGCAAACCCTTGTGACCACGACCTGGGAGACCAATAGTATTTTAACTCTGCAGGTAGCTTAGAATAATAGTTTTGCGAAGTATTAATAACTTTATAGAAAGTCTAAAAGCACGTGATTTAGGAAGCGCTGCTTAGTGTTTTACTGCTCCTCATTCTAGTGGCAGCGTCTAGTGCAAATTCTTGAAATAACTTCTCATCTTTCTAGAAGCCTGGAATGCTAGGGGTTTTCACCTCATCCCTGATAATTTCTACAGAAGAAGTTAACTCATGTTTAACTTAAAGGATTTGAGTTTAAATATCTGCAGCAAAGTGGTACTGAAGAGTAATCTCACCTAAAATATCAAAGCCTGTAGAAGAGGAGATACACCACCAATTTTACTACTGACTTTGTTACCTGCCTGTCTGGAACGGATTCATTTTAGTTTTCATGATGCATGTCTGGAAGGTTATGCACAGAAACTAGGAGGATATAGGTATAGCTGACTGCGAAGATGGGATTCCTTGGATGATATTTATGTATCCTATATGCAACAAATTCAGGAGACACTTACTTTCATTTATGCAGGATCTGTACAGAGTTTTTGCCTTCTGCACTGCTGTTATATCGTTACTGCTTGGTGTGTCGAGGACATCTGCAACACAGAGCAAATAAATATTAATGTCTGATCTTTATTGGAGAGGTGCTGAGGGAACTGTAGTGGATACCATCCTGAGGACCAGAAAGTGTCTGCGTCCAGCTCAAATTCCAGGGCAGCTTTGCCTTTCAAAAGCGGAGGAGAAAAAGCTCTGGGAATTATACACTTACAGTTACATCAGTCTGTGTTAATATGCTGAGCTTAACAGAGTGGGGTAGATACTCTGTGGATCACCCTTGGTGAAACACCAATGCTCTGCCTTTTCAGGGACAGTTTTTAGGTGACCAAGCTATTGTGTGAAGATAATTGCTGTTGGGCCTTGTCTAAGCAGCTCTAACTGCACTGCCCAGCCGGTAACCATCTCTTCCTGCAACTCTACCCTGCCATCTCTTCGCTGCAGCCAGGGTTTTGCTGTTTGTGTTCAAGGTCTGCTTTGGTGTGATGCAGCTGCGTGACCATGGCTCATCCCTCCGTGGTGCATGACCATGGCTCATCCCTCTGTGGAAACAGCTGAATTGTAAGAAAGAGCCGCAAGAAGCCTCGTCTGGTGCCGCTGCTTGTGCACCCTATACCTGATGGCTCCGGAGCAGCAGGCCAGGCCGGCCTCTCACCCATGGTCCTTGCCCACGCTCTGGAGCTGGCCTTGCACCTTGCTGAGCCTGACCTTGCCTGGCTGAGTTGCCCGAGACCTGCTGCATGACCAGGGAATTGTCTGGTGACTGTAGGGCTGTTGGCTGACCCTGGTCACTGTCACTGGATTGTTCTGCTCTTCTGGTTTGGGTCCTGGGGGACTGAGCCCCGTGGCTGCGAGGTCTCTGTCCCTGCCTGCCTCAAGTCACAGTTGGCTCCTGGCTCACCTTCCCTTATGGGGCAGCCCCCACTTTCTCCTACC
>NW_010255944.1:37867-48097 GCF_000690775.1 Eurypyga helias
CTACTTTCCAATTGCTCTACTCTGCAGAAACTGAAGCCTAAGGAACACCGTGGCATCCATAACCTGCCAGCTTGGCAACAGCAGAAGATATGCAAAGTAAAAACCAGATATTCAGTCTGGAGAGAGTGGGTTGGAGAATGTTTCATGAGTATGAATGACTTCTTTGACTCTGTTATTTTCATCTGAAAAGGGGGAATATGGACAAATTGACAGTACTATATTTTGTGGAAACAGGAGTACTCATGAGTTTATGATGTGACTAGTTAGAAAATGGCTTGTCCGCTCTGTGGGATTTAGCTGATGGAACACAGATATGCAGGACACAGGGCTGCCAGAGAGCAGCTCCCAGCACTTCAGCTGACTTGGACACAGGCAGACCTCTTCCTTCTTCGCCTAGCTTGGCTGCCACCATTAGTGCATGAGGGTAATGATAGGGATTTCAGTCGTTATAATATGCAGATGAGCACACAGAGTCCAGATACCAGACAGGTCAGGCCTGGTCAACCCTGCTCCAGTGTCAGACACAACAACATAACTTCCCCAGCATTCTCCAGGCAAACAGCCTGTGGTGGATTTGTCCCGAACCGAGCACAAAGATGAAATATTTGCTAGTATTTTAAGCTTTGCTAGACAACCACATCTTGCTAGGATAGCACGTAAGCCAAAGAAGAAACTTTATATAGTCCACAAACATACACCCCACTGACCTTTTAAAACAACTTCCAGTTCGTCTCTTAAAATGTCAAAGTTACTATAACGGGAGCTGGTTTCTGGAATGACGTTCCTCTTCAGCCATCCTCCACAGGCATATTGGTAAAAATCATTACAAGGCTCTGCAGTGGTGTCCATGTTCTCAAGGATTCGGGCTGCTGTAGTATGAAACAAATCCAGGCAGAGGGAATGAACACTTTTTTTTTGCTCTGAGGAGGGAAGTCTCAAATATATTTCCTTTAGTTTAGAATAGGCTCAAGCCCACTTGAATGTCGTAGGCCAATGTACTGATCAGTGAACAATGAATTACTGTTCCTTTCCTGCCCATAACTTGGATACTGTTACCTGTGTTTACCGATGGGCAGACGGACTAATGTCGCTGCTCCCTGGGAGTGGTTGCTCAGCTTGACTTAAAAGTAAGGTCTTTCATTTGCAGACTTACACTTCTTGGTGTTGAAATATGGGGAAAGAGAAATTAAAAGCACAAAACATCAGATATTCAGTATCCACTGTCATTTAAGTCATTCAGTACGATGAAGGCTCAGCTGAATCCAAGCTATTTCAATAAAATAATGACTGTTGTACCGCTGAAGGTCTTGTCAAGAAAGTTTTCCTATGAATATTTTCCTGAATCTACACTGTTTTTTCAGACCTACTCCATGTTTTATTCTAGAACTGATACTGCCTCTTGCTATCCCTACTGCCCCTCCTGAAGTGGCTTGTCAGAGACCACCCGGTCGCTGACTGATGGTGACATGGGATTCCCTAGTGACGTCGCACTCCTTGATGACAGCTTCCCAGCTGCTGTTCATAAACCTTCCGTGCTTTTTCTGTCTTGTTTTCCTCTTCCACCTAGACTGCTTTCACCTCCAGCATGCGAGCACAAAGTCTCTCACAGAAAGGAGAGCTGTTAGGAGTCAAGCAAGAGCTAGTGATACCTTTGAATTTCCCAGGATACTGAATAGCCTTCCCATTTTTCAGACCTTATTTTTAGTAAACGGTGAGGTTTGTGATTTCAAGTGTTCATTCTCCCATGTGAGTGAGTCAAATATTTATAGTTAATCCTCCAGTACTTTCAGTATTTTCCATGTCTGTTACGCTGGTGGAAATGAGAGAAGGATAGACAGGCTATAGTTATTATTTTGACTTGCCTCCTCCAACCCCTCGTTTTTCTTGGGACCTTCAGTTGGCTTAAGAGTGTTACATTTGAGGTGAACATCTGAAGGTTTTACAATGTTGCAATGCTTAGAAGATGGAAAAAGCCATGAAAACATGCATTTTCAATTTTAGACTGCTTTGATAGCATAAAAACCACAGCAGAAATAGATAAAATGCCTAGCACCTGATTCTTTTCCTTCTGAAATCAGTGGCAAGCTAACTTCAATTTGAAAGGATACAGGATCATGCCAGCAACCAGAGATTGGGAAATCAGTCATGTTTTCACCAAGTTTGACACTTGCTTTTCACCTATGCTTGAGAAAGTCAAGAATTCAGCCCTACTGTCCAGCCTATTAGGGCAAGGGATTTCCCTCTGCCTGTAAACCCGGACAGGAGGCAGTGGGCACATGTGGATGTAAGGAAAGAAAAATATCCTTTTGAACTTAAGAAGAAACTTCTTCCTGTAAGGGTAGTCAAACACTGGAATGGGTTGCTGGGGAAGTTGTGAAGCCTCCATCTGGGAAATAATAAAACCTGTCTGGACAAGATGCTGACCAACTTTTTCTGGCCGACCCTGCTTTAAGGAGGGCTGTTGGACTATATGATCTCCAGAGGTCACTTCCAACCCCAACTGTTCTGCGACTGTGTAAACTGGTGCTTGTTTCTGTCTAGTTTGCCCTGTTTCATGTAGCGGAAGGAGAATGGTGCACTCGATTCCTGTCCTAGCTCCATTCATTTGCTGTAAAAGAAGAAAATTGCAAATTACGACTAACATCTCTTGTTTTAAGGGTATCCTTACGAATCTCTCTGCTAGGCTGGAGCAGCACCTGAAGGGCTGGATTATCGTGGCATGTGTTAGTCCAGCAACAAAGACTTTAGTCGCCAGGACTGGAGAGCGTAGCTGGCTCATTCAGAGCAGTGTGCCAGCCCTGCCAAAAAGTAGTGGTAGGATAGTGAAACCTTCTGGCAGCAAGAAAAGGTAGCTCTTGTCCACTGTCTTGTCACTTTAGCAATAAAAAAACAACAAAAAAACCCAACCCAAAACCCAGGAGAAATCCACATCTTGCATGAAACTGGAAATTATTAACAGTCTATGTAATACCAAACCTTGCTTTAACTGTGGAATCAGGTTGCTCTATTTGTAGTCAGCATCTGTTTAATCTTCCTTGTCCACTACTGTCACACAAAAATAATCATCTGTTGTAGCGTTTCTGCTGTAAAGTCCGGGCTAGCCAGTGTTAGCTAATCAACTTTTACCAAAACCAGCTTAAACACTGCAAACATAACTGAAAGAGCTCAGTCGTGGGAACGGTAGTCGTTCACTTAGGGCTTCATGCAAACTACATGCATTAAGTACTCTCCTCAAGAGTGTGATTTGCACATCTGAACCTCACGGTAACCACTCATTATTTGGCTGATACTTTGGGTATAATAAAATCAACGAAATGTGATTTCTTTTATCAACCAAGCCCAGAAGCATAATGACACATGAATTGCCCCTTCAAAGTCACTGGGACCAATTAGGCTGGACAGATTCCTGATCATTTAAAAGTTGATACTTGTGCCCAAGGAAGCTTTATGGCTTTGTTCGTGGCTGCACACACTGAGACATTTTTGCTCTGTAAATAATAAGTGTGAGACTCATGAATACCTTGTTATTTTAGCTTCATGAAGATTAATTCATACATATGCAAATATAAATATTACATGGTATATTTTTAATTACTCCTCAGCATTGCTTTGATGAACCAGTGTTCGGGTTGTTCCTATTCTCACTTGTTTAGTCAGCTTCCTAACTGTCACTGAAGAATGCAGAGCCTTATCTCGATTACCTTTAATGATTAATTTTATTGTAGTGCTCCTGATTGCCAGCTCTTGCTTTAATAGCTTACAAATAAAGTAATAGAAGCTGATACAACAGCCAGTGACCTGGGAAGGATATAGGAGAAACACAATATGCTTACCTAGGTGAAACTGCTATGGGCGAGATCAAAATTCCCTATTCTCATCAGGCTGTGCTGTCTGAGCTCAGGAAAATTAGCAGAGTATGTCAGTTTATTAAAAAAATGCTTCCAGCATGTTGTGTAAATACCAGGCATTAACACCTGGTAAAACACAAACGCTCTCTTCTGCCTGGTTGTAACTTTTACATGTTCCAGGATGGAGTGTGCAGTTCTTGCACAGGTAGTAGTAGTTACTCACAAGAGCCGCCCCACTGCCTGCAGTGGATCGGTTTTGGTGTTCTCTACAGGGCCAGCAAAACGCGGATTTGCAGTGTTTGTAAAAAATGCTCCTTCTTCACCCCGTTAGGTAATTTTGCAAGCCTGACGTTTTCCCCATCAATGTCCTCACTGTAATCCTTTCACAGTTTTACTTCTGTACTGAGAATCTAACATTCAGTAAGAACGTTGGCTTACTCCCTTAAATACGTGCATGCTGTTAAATCTTTGAACGGAAGTGTAAGAGTAAAACTGTTCTGCTTAGTTCATTTAGCCACTTCTTGCTAGATCTTCAGTTTACATTACACCTTATTTCTCCAAACCTTGCACTGCTTTTCCTTTCGGAGTTCACTCATCATCACGCGGTCTATCGGAACTTCATTTTACCAGATACGCAGAAATGTTTAGCTGAAAATGAGCATCTCCAGAGATTAAGGAAAATAAAGTACATAACTGATTTGATCATTTTTCAAACCCCAGGATGAGCTCTCACGGGGGCAGAAAAACACCTTGGAAGTGTAACTAACAGACAGCACTGACCACCTGAAATAAGCCCTGTAAGAGAGCCTGTGCTGACGGCCAGGCGCAGTTACTGAGAGAACAGACTGCACTGGGGCTTCACCAGCGCACGACTCCAGCGGGACTGAGGTGTGGGGGCAGCTTTGGCTACTGTCTACAACGAGACCTAAATGAGTAGTCCCAAGGAAGTAAGGAAGACAATATAATGACCTTCCTACACTTTTTCTGACACGTCTGCACCTCTAAAATGAGGCTGACAAATCAAAACCTTTTGGAAGCCTCCCATGGGCTTCCTCAGGTTCCGTAACAGCTGTACTCAAATGACATACACTCTTGCTTGCAAGCACATACACTTTCCTTGCATGTTGACTGTCTGCTGTGGTTTATGACTCCTCACCACCTTCCCTGTGTCTCCTGTTGACATGCTGGTGCTCTGCCTTCTCCTAGCGCTGTCTTAACTTCCAGAGGGGCCAGCATGACGTACAGGATCTATGTGAAATTTATGACCTCCACTTGACATGAAGATAATACACAGCCTTTAGAATGATTATGATGCTTTTCAGTGGGAGGTTACCAAGGCTGAACAAAATTCAAGATGTTGCCTGCCAGAAAGTAACACCAGGAGAGCTTTCAGGGGCCCCATCTTCGGAAGCTTCCCAGAAAAACACATAATCAAGAGAGATCTGTTGCGGGGATGTACAGATGTAACGAGGCAATTGTAGAGTGGCAGTGTAGGGCTCTCCTCCTGACTTGGAGAAGGCTGCTGCAAGGGTAGGAAGAGCTGCCAACGGTTTAACCACGGGAAATGGCACGGAAGGAGAAAGCAGGGCAGAGCTGGCACAGAGCCCCGTTGAAACAGATGTTGGCAGAGCCAGCTAAATGCCCCTTTTTTTGAGGAACGAGAGAGAGAGGCTGCTTCTGAGCCTGGGATCAGTCTGTATCCGTGAGGTGGAGGAATTGTTTTGAAGAGAATGGGGAAGAAGGAAATTAGGCAAAACCCAGGGAAACCAGCATTAACTGATCTGGTGGAAAAAACAGAAAGGGTAAGAGAACTACAGGCGAGGAGAACAGGAGAACATGGATAACTACCACTTTACCTACTGCAAGGGGACACAGTATGGAACTCGGCAATTCTCCGATGCATTTTAGTACCTTTCTAAGTAGACTCCAGGCCAGGATATGAACCAAGAATTTTTTATGCAGTTGTTACTGAAGGATGAAGTTAGCTTGTCAGACTACAAAATCTGGAATTTTGGGGGATCATGAAGATTAATATTGCATCTCCTCAAACATTAGTAAGGCATCTTTAAAAACCTAGACTTTCTTTTAATGTACCTTCTTCATCAGAGGCGTAGCCTCTGCTTGAATTCTGACTTGGAGGCAGGTATGGGGAATCTTCTGATTCACTCAAAGCATTTTCTGATACCGGAGGCATTTTTTGGAGAGTCTAAGTCTTAAACAAGCCGAACCTGATGACTTCGTAAGATCTGACAGTGTCACATCACAAGGTGTTACATTTGTAGAAGTATTATCATAAGAAAATTCTTTGAGCTAGCAGATCCCCTGCCTCAACGTGCCATACTCGCCTGCGGATGGATGGGAACATTATATGGTTTAAAAATATTAACTTAAACGGTGTATTTTCATTCTTACCTGATTTTATGCAGTCTGATGTCTTGCAAACCCCATCTAAAGGAGAATACAATCATATTCTTAATTCTTTACTGAATGTCAATATAATAAAACCTACTGTAAATATTATTGTCATTGACAGTCACTTCAGAATTGCATGTAATTGCAGTGTACAGTAAGATAAAGATGAATGGACACCTTACACTCAGTAAATGAGTATTTATAGGATTAGGCTCTAAAAATACCATCATCTTCATCCCTTTAGGGTCATTCAGAGCTAGTCACTCATCATGTGGAGTTTTTGTAGTCATCAGAGGAAAATGTCCTATCAATCAATTGGAGATGGGCAAAATATTATTTGTGTGACAAAAAGGAAATGCAGAGAAAGACAGTACATGGACTTGCAAAGACAGTATGAGTTTAGCAATCCCTCACAGTGACATGAAAATTCTGAGACATTCCCTCTGAAGGCTTCTAAACAGAATACAGAGTTCAGGAATGCAAAAATATTTCCTTTTGAGACTTTAGAAATAAAACCTTTTTGTTTTTCTTTTCAGAATGGTATTTTTCCATTCCATAACTGAACTAGACTGTAATAAAAAGTTTAAACACAATTATTAAGTACTTTAAATGAAACAAAGCATTTTATTTCCAATATAAGGAAATATTCTAGTTTGACCCCAAATGGAAACTTCAGCTTCTCTGTATTATCCTTTCCAAAAATTGTCAGGGTATTTACCCCTGAACGGAATTATTTTAAAATACTTTGGTATGGCTGCTGAATCACAAAACCTCTTAGTATGACTACACTCACTCAGAGTCCTTGCTACCACAGCCTGTAAAAGGAAAAAGTATGATTTTCATACATATGCAGGAATATGGAGGAAGCACTGAGGTTTGGTTTTCTTCTTTGGTGTTGTATTTTGTAGACTTGTTTGCTTACTGGAGCATTAATTACAAACAGATGTCTTGTGTTTACCACAACTTTGCATGAACAAATGAATTTATAGAGTCCCTGTTGGGAAAAAGCAGTTTTGTGCCAGTGCCCAGCAACAGTAAGTGTGGGTGCAGCTTTGCGTTCCACACAATGGCATCATACCGCCCGGCGACACACATGTGAAACGTGGTTATGATGTTGCAGCTATTAATCATCTAGTTTTATACACTTGGTAAGGTACAATCTTCTCTTACCAGGCAAATAATTCTGAGCCGGCCTCATTATTTTCTTACTCAAGTGTACATATACCATGCAACAGCGTCTTTTCTAATACAACATTTTAATGTAGTGCACCTCTTCTACTGTACACAACTGGATTCTATATATTAAAATACTTGTGGGTAATCTCTTAAAGTACCTTTATATTTGTATGTGTTTGTACATTCAGACAGTGTACGTGTACTCACCATCATATGTTGCATACAGAACAATCATTGTGATGGCCACAACAGCTAGCAGGATCGCCACAACAGCTAGCCCTATTTCCAGGCCACTCCATCGCAGTTTTTTCTTTGGTTTTGGAGTATTCATTTCAGTTATATCCATCTGGCTTTCCGACTTGCCCATAACCCAGCGTCTGAAAAGGAAAAGGGAAAAGTCACTGGAGGGTTTACACTGAGTCACGGGTCTTGAAAGCGGCTCCTCACCAGCACAGTACCTCACCAGCACAGTAACAAAGACGTTTTCTAGGTGAGGTTTCACATCATTTGTAACATACTAGCCAATACTTGCCATGACGTTAAACATTCTGCCTTCCGTGCGCACGCACGCACACGAGTACGTACCATGCACTACTTGTCATTTACGGAGAACAGAGGAGTCGTCTTCCTTCACCTGAAGAGGCCACCAGAAAGAAAAGGCAGGCCAACAAACCAAAACCCCTTTATAAATGCAGCCGTGTGGTTCAATCTTGTATGATGGTACAGGAGTCCGCAAGCAAAGAGTAAGGAATGCTTGAATAAAAATTAACTTGATCTGCCAATTACTTATCTAACGCCAAAGGTCAAAATATGCCATTGTGCTTCGCTGTCACTTCTTAAAGTATTATGTAAGCAATTTTGACGACAGCCTTACAGCTGTCTCTAAAAATAGAAAACAAAAATCAGGCTCTGCTGGGAGCCTGTCAAACTCGCACTGAAGGTAGCGAGTCTTCACAGTCATTGTGAAGTGCGACCGAGCCTCTCTTTTGAGGTTAGAACACTGTAAATCAACACGTACGTGCAAGGCTAGGGGGAGTGTGAATGGACCCTGCTCACGCTTGGAATGTGTAGCAACAGTAGATTTTTAGATTGTGTTTCTGTCACTCTTCAGAGGTAGCTTGGCCACCTCTGGCAGTGCTGCTGTTGTACAGTTCTGTGTCTCTCTTCATCTGCCTCCGCTTGCATAGGGCCAGGCTCTCCTCTGCTGACAGAGATTCAAATTCCTACTCATACAGCAACCTATTTCTCAGCATTTCACAATGAAAACTCAAGTTTCTATTCACAGTATTTCCTGGGGATCTTTACATCCACATATAGAGTACACACCCTTTCCATTCAACGGGGAAGAATTCCACTGGGGTAACCTATTCATCACACCCTTTTTCCCCACTCCTGTCAGTCGGTGTAACAGCACTAGGGGATCCCTTCTCAGCCTCTGCATCCATTCACGTCTAAGACCTGAACTTCATTGTTTTAAACTGTTTAACTTGTCTTATCTTTGTCTCCTCAAGCTGCTACAATCTTCAGATATCCAGTCCTTGCTGCTCCTCTGGACCTTCCGTTTCTGCCTGATTTGTGTTCCTTAGTTTCCAGTAATCTCTTCCTCTCTTTGATGTCCACCTCGCCTGGACTGCTAGCTCCTCCACTGCAAAAACACATCGCTAAAGTGTGCGTTGATGAAATAAAGATGGCACAAAACTCAGTATTACAGACCTAACTAGAGATTCTGCGTTCCCCGTGTTTACACAGCACCTGTCTCAGTGGATCCTGGGACACCGTCACACTAACGCAGCGTCTCTAAATGCGTGAGACATTACAATGTTCCCTCATCTCCCCGTTGTCAATACTCCCTGGACATCAAGATGCACAAAGTGACTCCCTGCCAGAACTGCAGATCCTCTGTGGCTCAGGAGCCTGGAGCCCTGGAAGCTCTGCCCCGCCTCTGCCTTTCCCAACCCACAGGGACCATTACAACTGCCTTCATTTTCCTCATGAGCTGCTATTGTTCTCTGAAGAGTACGTTTTTGGTCAAATCAGCAGGTGGTTCCTGAGACACAGGACTGAAATCCCACAGAATCGTGTAAAGATAGGCCTTTCATACCAAGCAGCAAAAAATGTTATTTGTATTGACTAGATACTGACCAGTCCCCAGAATCCTCTTAATATTTGGAGCCTAATTTAAGAAATGACGCTTATCTTCTGACTCTGAGGGTGTCTTGGGGCACTGAAAACAGAGTTCATTAGAGCAGCAAGAAACAATGTACCTTTCATGTGCAAATATGTTCCTCAGTCAGCTAAGTTTTTCCAAGTGAGCTGATCTTTCTGTTCCTGCAGCAGTGTTCCTCATCTTTAAAAGCATCCCACTGACTAATTTTTACTTCTAGTTATTTAGAGAACGTACCCCATCTGCATTAACGCACACCAGATGAAGGCGGCTTTATGTGCTAATTGCAAGCCCAGCAAAAGAATAATTTAAGCAGACAGAAGCCCAGGTTTTACGGTTTTCTGACATTTCTCTCAGTGCTTCTGCGATCCTCTGCCTACTAACGCCTAGGTGCAAGGGACAGCTGAAATGATTCTGACCGCTCCTGCTCTAGGTGGCACAGGGAGTCGGTGCATTTTGGGACGGGAATGTTAAAACTCGACTCGGGGCTCACGGGCTCCTCAGTGCCGCCCCCACACCACGCGCCGCGCGGGGATGCTCGAGTACCGGTGTGGCACGTGCCGTGCAGACGAGGTGCCCCGAGGACGGCAAGAAGTGCCCCGGGGCGCCGCACCTGCAGCCCCGCCGCCC
>NW_010255945.1:0-75673 GCF_000690775.1 Eurypyga helias
CCATGGACTTGTGAGTGTCCAATAGTTTAGAGGACATACGTGTTGGAAAGTTATTTACTCCAGGAACCTTGCCACCTCGGAAGAAGGATTAGTAGTTTTTAAGATTGCAAGGCTACTCTGCGCAAGGCAAAGCAGTTCAGAGTACAGATTCCATGACTTTAGGCTCCCCCTTGACTTAAGGCTAAAGTACAAGCAGTGAATTCAAGTTTTAGAGAACAAGGATGAGACTGAGCTTGCTTAATCTCTGTAGTGTACAGTGTAAATGTACATCTGAGCTCGTCATCTGGACTCTGCATATAGTCAGCAAAGAGAAATTCTGCAGAGCAATTCTTATCCTCAGGTAGGCATAGAAAATAAGTGAATTGTGACACAGAAGTGCTTATTTCTCAACATGGATTACAAAAAGATCATAGAGCGACAAACTCAAATGGCAACATCTGTATTTTAAGTGTCTGCATGTTGGGAAGATAAACGGTCTTTTTATTGACTTGGCTAGGAATGAACTGTATAGTATATGTTTATTAAAAACACACTTTTTTCTGATGTTAGAAATGTGAAGTAAGACTTTTTAGAGTAACATTGAAAGCATTATCCATGTTAAATATTATCTGTATATTCTAAACCACTATCAGAATATCTAATTTTCACTTTGAAAACCAAAAACTTTTTCTAGAGCATTCGGAACCATTTTTATGGTTCAGCTGATAGATAGATTTCTGGCATATTTTTATTCAAGCAATTTTTATTGCTGTATGTCTCCTTCTGTCTCTCAAACACAAATCTTGTTCCTTCCTCATTTCATTACCTGAAATTGCAGTCATTCTTTCTTTTGTTCAGAATAATTCATTTAGAAAAGCATTATCTGAAGAACAGTTGTTTTTTCAGAAGTATTAGTGTTTCAGTAGGTAGCTGGAAATTTTATTTCATGCTGGATTATTTTAGACAAAAAGCAGAAGTTCTACATGAGATATATTGATGAAATTTCTGTGATCAGTGAAATATATATATTTGCTTTTCCTCAAGGGGCTCACTACAGCTTTTAAATGCTCTCTGGGCTTGGGGCAGTAGGCAGCAGTACCATTTCAGAAGAAACCAGAGGGTCAAAACTCCGTCAGTTTTAAGAACAATGTAAATAACTAGTGAAGGTAGAAATTGTATGTTTAAGCGTAGAATGGCTGTATGTTCCCTTTTCTAAGCTCTGCTAGAGTAAAGGAAGACTATGTCATGTGGTTGAAGTAGCTTGATTAACAAATTTGAAACGCTTAACACCTTAAGTTGCCTCAGCCAGAGATGATCAAAGTCTTAACATCTCAGACAGTGCCACCACTAATGCTTCCCTTCAAGTAAATCTATTTTGTGGCAGAGTAAGTCAAAGACATAACCTTCTCTCCTGTTGTCTGCAAGCATTCTGCCTTTCTGTACAGCTCGTGTGAAGAATTAGAGTTTGACCCTACTTGTTCCCTCCTAATACTGTATGAATTAATGAAAGACATGCTATGGCAAGGAGTGCTTTAAGCTCAAAAAAAAAAAAAAAAAAAAAAAAAAGAAGAAAAAGGAAAAAGAAAAAAATAGCATGAATAGCAACCAAGTCATCAAAGTTCATAGTCCTTAGCTGTGCTGTTGAATGCCTGTCATACATTCTGCTCAGTGGTTTCCTTCGGCTGAAGTTACTCCTATGTGTATGTTACTGCCTCTGAGCGTGTATGTGTAGTGTGAATCTTTACTATGATACACTCTGTCCTACTATATAATATGGTATTTTAGGTGTTTCCAGAACTGTGAGTATTGTGGAAATAACAAAATGCTATTGAAGTTACATTATTCTTTTAAAGTATAGAAGTATACTTTACCATATACTGTATACTTCACTAGTATAGACCTTTCTAACCATTAGCAGTAGTGCCTCTGAAAGTTGGTTGACTTAACTGAGAGAGGTTTAAAGCTGTGATGAAAAGCTGTTTGAGAGACTAAAGCCAGTAGTGGAAAGTCTGTAGATCTGTGACTTCGAGGGCAATGCATAGATGAACAGGAAAATTCAAGGTTGTGAATGGAGAATTTCTGTACTTGTTTTTGCTCACAGCATCTTTTCTAAAATGTTATGTTTGAGATATTACTTTTCTGAAATTGCTTTTCTTGTGCACTGTATGTTGCGCTGTGTTTGAAGTCCCCACAGGGACTTCAGTTTAATAACTGCGCTGTAGATCTTGTTCCGTTTGTTATAACTAAATTCATTCAAATACTTGGGACTGTTGCTTTCGGTGATTGCTGTTGCTGTGCTCACTTCTGACTCATGCATATGGAATTCAGAGGTTTAAATAGTTCATATAGCTGTACCTCGTTGAACATGTTTGTAGCCTAAGAGGATACAGTTTAATGCTCTTTGGGACTTTTTGGGCCCCTTGTGTTTCTCACTGTCTTTGCTTGTTAAGATTTCTCCGGAGATAGGCAGCTTCCACTCAGAGTGTGTGGTAATTGTTGACATTCCACAAGTAGGCGTGATGAAACCTTCCGCACTCTGTGGCGTACTATGTTAGACTGTCACCTGGCAGAGACCTTTTCTCTGCAGATGACGTATATCATCCCAGCCACACTTCTCATTTTAAAATTCCAGCCATCATCAGTACCCCAAAGCTAACGTTTGAGTGTTTGAAATAAGAGAAGATGGAAAGCTGTCCAGAAAAGTTGACAATAAAAATGAATTGATGTCTGCCAGGTTTGTTAGCTATTACTGTAAGCTTCTTGTGCCTCACGTGAGTCATTGGTACCAAAGTTTTTCCACAATCTGTTTAACTGTTGTGGTTTTAGGAAGATGGAGGAGGAGGTCATTTGTCTTTCCAAGATATTTCCAGGCACTCTGCTTAAAGCCTGCTATTTGAGCAGTAATGATAAATATGTAAAATGCTTCCATGGAGAGCACGTACCATATCATGTTGCATAAATGCTCAAACATGGTACCTGCATGAGCCCCTTAACTATAAGGTGACATTGTCCTGGTCCATGACAGATATGCAGCCACATTAATCTCATTTCCAGTTTATTAAAGTTTACCATATCTAGAGCTGCAAATAAATGGGGGAGTTTAGATAGTGCTAGACAAGAAAAAAAGGATCAATATAAAGAAGCTTTTTGGGGAAAAAAACTGATTTTACTAATTTTGACATGAATTGATACTTCATCTGATCTATTACTAACAGATTTGGTGTCATGTATTTAGGATTTAGTTGCAGTACATTAATATCTGAGAAGCTATGTAGTAGTTGCAACACACTGACATTAGACATGACTTTAAAGAATCGAATCAAATATAACTTTCTTATTTTTTCTACAAATGACCATTTCTAAAGACAGTTCTACATATACTAGTAACTTTCTTTACCCCAATAGCCCACTTAGCTAAAGTTTAAGTTCAGAATTGCCTGTGTTTCTGTATATCAACATGAACTGTAAACTGGATAGTTCATTTATGAACTAAACACGATCTTTCATTACCACTCTATTCTTTCTTGTTTTAAATCTCCCCACTGTTTTCAGTTGAACGCCATCATTTGATGAGTAATAAGTGATATTGAGTGAATCCTGTTTACTAGTAATGCATAATGAAGAATTAATGTAAGTATGTAGTGTGATCTCCTGTTTAATTGCCGTTTAGTTAGAGCTCCATCAGTGTAGTGACAGCAGAAATGCCTGTGAAGAGCAAAAAAAGAAGGTGGTTGAGGTGGAGGTGCCTATGATTTAGCACTTCCCCAAAGCATATTAAAAAAAAAAAAAAATTCTCATGCAAGATGCAACTGGTCAGCCTTGGACTCTTAGTTCAAAGGATGTTTAAGGCCATATTATTTTTTTATTTTCACCATGACTTTAGGATCATAATTTAGTTTCCATTCAGAATATAGTACTTGGAAAAAATTGAGTCTTGAGTTATTTTAAATCATATCTTTTTGCAGCTGACTGTGATGACATGGAAGAATAATTAACAAATACAGAAAAAATGATTGTTCTAATGAGATATATGCCTAGGTATTTTAGGTTCATGCATGTGTATGGAGACACATTCAATGGGTATTTTTAATTTTACTTAAGGTGGTCACTCTGTGAATGACTTCACATGCACTGTAATAGCACCTGTGTAAATGGATTCCTTCAGAAGGGAAATAGGATTACATAATTCCTGAAGCAGTTTCTAGCTTTGTATGTATTTCTGAAAATTGGAGGATTAGATTGGGATTACATGTAAATTGTAACAGAAATAAATAGCAAAGCAATGTGTGGCATTGATAACCAAGCCGTCCAATCTGTTTCTCAAATTCCAGCTCTTTAATTATTTAAAGCACGTAGAGTTTTTGCAAGGAAATGATAATGTTTTGGTGAGGTTACAGGAACTCCCATGAAATGCACTTTCAATCCTAACTTGTTTTAATAAAGATTTTATCTGAAAATTTCATAGGTGTTTGAACCAGCTCCAGCATTTAAATCTCATTGGCACTGGATTGGCATCCACAGGAGGGGTTTTGTGCTTCAGCAGGTATTATCAGACCAGAACTTCTGTCTTGCAGACATTCATGAGCTAATGAAAAGGAAGGAAGAAGGTGTTATATCTACACAGATTTGAAAATAATTAATGGGAATGGGGAAAGGGAAAGTATTTCATTAGCAGTTGAGGTGCCTACGTATCCTAGGTCTGGTGCCTTTATGTGCAACATGAAAAGATGGTCTGGTTTTCTTTGTTACTCTATCTGGGGGGTTCAGGAGGAGTAATTTCCACTTTTCAATATACTTTGTGCTATGCATATCCATCCCAGACTCCTTCCCTTGTTTTTACAGAGAAGTGGGAGAGAAAAGAGAGAGAGGCATATAAATTTAACACTTAAGTAGGCTGAAGAGACACAAGCAAAATAACTATTTATTTACAAACCTGGTTTTGTAACCACATATACCTGTGGATTTCTTATTTCCCTTTTTCTAGTTTCGTACCCTCTATAAGAAGTTGCCCCTCCCCTCTGTTACGTCTTCAGAAGGCGTAAGCCTTGTATCTGATGCGTTTTTTTAAATCTTTGCTGTAGTCATGGTGGTAGGTAGGCTGATCCCTCTTTCCCAGATATCCAAGAAAGGCTGAATGAGGCTTTTCCACAATCAAAAAATCATACCAAATTTTGTATTTTGAGGTGCAGATTTAAATGACAAAGTGAAAATATTGACAAATATAAAGGGGTAAGTTTGAAAGACAAACTGCTCAGGATAATGTTAAATAGCTCTCTTTTTATTCCATTGCCCTTATTTCACTGAATTCAAAGTGCATTTTATCTGTGCTGTAAACTGTAAACATTCAAAGAGGTTTTGGAAGATGATTTGGCTTATGGTGGTAGGCAAAAAACAGTATGAGGTTTAGGAGTCATGCTTGGTCCAGGACACATTTGCTTGTCTTTTTTATCTTTTAAGAATGTATTTTTTTGGCTGGGCTATTTCTCATATGTGAGATAGGTGCTTGCACTAGACTGGTGACAGAAGTACTGTAAGACTTGTTGGTTTGTCCTAGGTTTATACTTTCAGACTCAGACAAAGTTAATGTAGTTCTTTTTAACTATTATAAAGGTTTGAAGGTTTCAGACTGAAAGAGGTTCTACTGTATTGTCACTTATTGCTGTTTATCCCAAAATCTTTTGCTGAATTAAATTTAGAAATATTTTGAGTACATTTCATGTGAATAAGAAAGCTGCTTGTAAGATCTGTTGAGAATCTCATGAAGTGAACCCCATCTGACCCTGGAGCCAAGAAGCTGCTCCATAGGTGATGCCTTTTATTGGACTGAGTTTAAGGAAGTCCCCGCTTCGTTCCGACTGCCTTTCATTTCAGCACGAATGTACTGAGGTAGTCTGTTGCCTTACAAAGCTTTAAATAGAAAAACTGAACAGGTGGTTTGGGTTCAGGAAATAAAATAAGCTATATTATTGTAGACAGGGAAAATTCTTTTCTCATTACACACTACTTGGATAGAATTAAGCAGACAGCTCATGCTGAGAGATTTGAAACTCGGAGAATGCAACAGTTAAAAAGACAGACAATAAGTGCGGTATTAATTCGGGGATGGACCTAAGCAGTCTACAGTATAGCAGATAACTGAAAATAAACAAACCAAAATATCTAGCCCCGCCACCCCCCTCCTCAACCTGTTATGTTGTCTTTGACAATGGAAATCTATTTTATAAACCAAGCATAATGATGACTTCATTTCTCTGATTAAAGTTAGTCATCTGTTTATTTTTCCAGGGTTAGTTAACTTTATTCGCATGGGATTATGTTAGCAATTATGTTTAGAATGAAACCTCTCGTCATTTTTAAACAGATTTGGGGGAGGAGAGAAGAGAAAAAATATTTGTTTGCCACTCAGTAATCCGGTCCAAATGTTCAGCAGTCCCTCTGTGGCAAGAGGCAGCATATGACTTTTAAGCTAGACTCGGTGCTGAACACATTTGAACAGTAAAACCTTAGATCACTAATATTTGAAGTATTTATTTCTAATTTGCTCACCATCTGGTCTGAGATTCTTTGGTTTATATTACACGTATTTAAAGGCCCAAATACTTTTTATTCTGAAAAAAAAAAAAAATTCCATTAAGTTGGTCTGTGAAGTAGATCTACAAAGTGTTGCATGTACTCTCTGAGAAGTTCTGAAATATTTTATGTTGGATTTTTATTGTTGCATCGCTTATCATCCTTTTATTTGTTAGATGTAACACTTCTTGGAGAAAATGGCAACTTTATTTTGCTATTTTTACGCTACTTTTTTACTAGGTAATTAACAATATAAAATGAGCCAGTAAATTTAGAAAGAGCCTTAAGAATAATTTTAGACAGTGCTGATACATTCATATATTTTAATTTAGAAACTCCCAGACATGAATGAGTGTTATGCATTAAATTCAGCACCTGATCACATGCATGTTGGAAGGTATCCAGAGACTGGGTGAGCAAAGACTGCTACTTCCTAGTTGTGCCACTGAAATTAAGATTAACTCCCTAGAGAAGACAATTGAATTAACACAGCATGTTTTATGTTCAACAAAAACAAACTTACCTGTATCACTACTTTGCCTATAACTTTCAGAAGCGCAGCCAGGAACACACTGCAGCGGCTGTGTATAAGCTGATTTTTCATGTTAAACATTTGTTGTGTCTTCTTAATTATATTTTAATGTTAAATTTTAATGGTTTAATTAAGTGCACATCACCATTACACTCTAAGAGAAATATTCTGACTTAATACTGATGGCTGTCTTAAATGATAGATTTATAATTTGGTATTTTTTCTCATTACTTAGGGTTTTTTTTTATTAAGCTCAGCTAAGCAAATTAGTGATGTTAAACAGAAAAAACAAAACCTGAAAATACTAATCATTTTATTTTAACGCCGATGTGTGCATTATGCATTTATATAAAGAAAACATTCATGCCATATCATTAGCAAACAAATAATAATCAGTCAGACATGAAGTATTATTAAAAGACAAGAAGATTTTATGATGAAGACAGGAGAAATAATAGAAATTTGCAGAAGGGCTGTTGTTGTATCTTGTAAGGAATAGCTAGAAAATTAGATTAATCAAGGAGCAGACATTTGGAAGAAAGTTTGTGTGAATGCCTGACAGTCTTGCTCTTTTCCTCATTTCAAATGTTGGCAGGGTAGCATGCAGCTCCAAGGGAAATGTGCTCCTTTCATACTTGAGTAATTGATGAATTGTATGCAATATGCAAATGAGAATCCATAAATCTTATGAATGACAGCTTAATTTATGTGAGCCTTAATGAATGCAGGATTAGATTTTAATTAAATATCCTCAAAGGCACCCTGAGTAGTAGGTTTTTTTAGGCCTTGTTTTTTTGAAGACTTGTTTCACATGCAGTGCATTTTATGAAAGAAGAAAATCAGGCAAAGAACTCAGTAGAAATGTTCTTATGTTTTAATGATAAGCATTGTTCTGTTTTGTGAAGCAAACAGTACTTCAGCTGATAATAAGCATTTAACAAAATATCTACAGATCTTTTTTGTACTTCCTACACAATTTCCCAAATTTGATTACCTTTAATTGCTGCTGGCTTCTGATATTGTATGCTATTTTTAATTACAGGAAAAGTTATTAAAACTTTTCCCAAAATAAACAGTATCTGCAGAAGAGTTCATTAAAGTTTGATTGGCTATATGAATGTTTTAAATGCTAAATCTAATTCCACTAAAATAAGGTGTTCCCACCCCATTTTGAAAATTGCATCTCTAGACAATACGTAATGAGATAAAATGATAAATAACACAGAAGGTTGTAAATAACATTTAGCAAGCAGAATTCTAAGATAGAAGTGTTCTGCAACAGTGTCTGCTACTCCTAGCTGTCTTTGGAATAAGGGGACTGATCCTGTTCCTCTCACATCTGTTTTAAATTAGCCACTAAGAATCTGCTTGAGTTGGGAGAGAAAGTTGAGCAGAGTTTAGAAGTTCAGGCACTGAAGTTATGCAAGTTCTGGTTCCTCAGGCCTATTTTCCAGATTGAGTTTGCCTGTGTTACTTAGAAATGTTTACTTGGCCAAACCACCATTCCCTTCAGGTAATTCTCTACTGCCCTGTATGTGATTCTTGCCTTTTAATAAGAGTAAATGCAAGGGTCTCCATGTGTTATAAAGATCTGATCTTTTTTTTGGTGGTGTTTACAGCTGTCAACTGTAAAAATTGTCTCTTAAAAAACAAACAAAAAAATCTCTTTCAGTCGACAACTGTAATCTCTCTGTGAAATTCAACAACTTCAAAAAGTCCAGAAGCTCATTATTTTTCCTTCCAACTACAGCAGTTTATCAGCAGCTCGTTTTCCAGGGTTGAATAGTGAAGATTCTTCCTACTTGGTATCTTACAGGTGCTGCTCTTCAAGTCATTTGTCCATGCTCAGGCTGCTGTAACGGCACCTGGGGTGGTCTTGCTGTTTCTTTTTGCTGAAGTAGCAGCAAGGACATGGAGAAGGGTGAGGAAGAGTTAGGAATTTCTGGTTGGTGAGTAGGTAGAGAGGAGTCCTGCACACCCACTTGTCTCTGAGACAGACTTCCTCAAGTCTGTTGTGGGCAGGTGTGGAGAACCTCTGGGAGAAGTGGACTTTGCCCCAGTGCAGCAGTACTTACTTCCTCTGGATGCTTCTGCATAACAGGGAGCATAAATAAAAACCTATATAAGATTGTCAGTAAAGAAGGTATAGGACAAATTGACAGGATGAATCCCAAGGGCCCGGTGGCATTCTGGTTGAAAAGAAAGTCAGGTATGAAATAGCTGAACAGTTAATGCGAACAAGTAACGCTCCTGTGTAAAACTCTGTTGCTGTCGGTGGAGCAAATACGATGCTCAAAAATGGTCTTTGAGGGTGTTCAGCCAACTACAGAGCAGGAAGTCTGGATCTGTACTTCACAAATGAGTAGAAAGGATAATGCTAATCATCATTAGATAAATATGATGCAGTCAACACTGCTGCTGTAGTTGGAAATTCTAAAAGGATTAATGCACGTGCAGGAAAAGGCTCTCCAGTTGTTAAAACTTGGATTTTCAAAAATTTTCTAGCAAAGTTCCTCAACAGGGAAATTAGGCTGCCATGGGTCATATAGAAAATATCTGGTTAAAATGTAAGTAACTAACCATTTCTTATTTGCTTTGGTTACTAGTTGAGAAAGGTCATTCCTGAAGTCTCGTGGTGGTCTCTGATAAGACCTGTGACTTTCAGTATCTTCATAAGCAATAGGGCAACAAAGGGAAGTAAAAGAGCATAAAAAAATTATCCTTAGAATTTTTCTAACTAGAAAAAGAATGATCAGAGCTGAGGAGCAGAGAGAGTGAGGGAGGATGGGTAAGAAAGAAGTCTGTAAAACTGGGAGTGGAGTAAGAAGGTCAGAAGAGAACTAGGGATTATCCAATGAAACTAAAGGATGGTAGATTTAAGAAAAAAAATTTGAGTAATTGCTTGACACAGTTCATGCTTATGTTGCCAGATATACTACTGTAGGACATTTTAGGTGCCAAAATTTGATATAATGAAAGTTTAGGTAAGAAAAATCCTTCAAAGACAGTGAAAGACCACTGCAGAAGGCCCGGGAAATCTGTAGGATGCGAATTACTGGAGGTTGGGAACATATCCTGGAACTGTATCATGACACGTTTTTCCTTTTCTGTAAGTATTCCTTAGGCAGCTGGTACTGGTCATCATCACAGGCAGGATGCCTGGGTAGATGGGTCTTTGGGTTTATCCTGATACGGATGTCTCCTGGTTACTGTGATATGTGCTGCAGCCATTGCGTACACCTAGAGACATGCATGGGATATAGAGAGGAAGCATAGAGATTTTGTAATTGAGCGTGCACTCTCAAAAGTCTCACAAGCAGATGAATTCTTAAATTGTTTGATGGGGAAAGGAAAAGAGAAATTGGCACTGGCATGAGGAACAGCATATTTGGAAAAGAATGTATTTGTTGACCGCTATCCAAGTATAGATGATTGCTGTCTGTAATTATGGAGACACAGTTAACAGGTCTGGCAAATACTGACGTAGGAAGTTTGAATGGGTATTTGATACCAAATTGGAGTGTGGATGACATGTATTTTTGGACAATTGAAGGCAAAGAAAGGGAAGAGCCAGAGGTAAAAGTGATTTTCATTTCTATTCTCTCGTTCTCTTCTGCTAAAATGGAAGCTAGATACACATCCTTTTCAGAACTGTAAGTAATTTGCAGTACTTTCATGTTTTAAAGACAGGTGTCAGAAGACATCTTTTTTCAATTATTTTATCTGAATGCAGACATTTTCTTTTCACAAACTTCAAATGGTGACGTGTGTCAACAAAAGGGTGTAGGAGTCCCTTCAGCTCCATGAAGAACTTAAATAAGCAGCTCCAGTAATGACCCCATGTGTGGAAATAGTTTATTAGCTAATGAACTGGCAAAAGGCGGGGAGGGAAGATGATCCTTTTTCTATGAGTGTAGCTCTTTACAAGAGTTATGTTTAATTCAGCAATGTCAGCATTACACAGCCTGTATGAGCTATTTCAGATGTGGCTTTGTGTTTACAATACAGACTTTTATAATGTCAGTTAGGCTGGCCTTTACAAATGAGCTTTGAACGATTGCTTGCTGTTATTTGCCTAGAGACTCCATTCTGGCTAGTGACTTCCATTTGTGAAATACAAGTGATAGAAATGGAAAAAAAGTCCCAAATTTTATATTGAGTTAGTTAACATAGACTTGGATTGGTTTTATTAGTGGATGCAGATAAAATAGAAAGACCAGTAACCTCCCTAGAGAAATAAACAAATAAGGTAGCTCAGCCACTGAAAGCTCATAATTTCTTCCTACGTGAAGATTTATATCTATGTATCTGTATACATACCTATAGTTTCGTATCTATTTATCTATTTTTCTTCCTAAGGCAATTGTAGAAATGCATACAAGAACTTTGAAGCCTGTAGTTAGAACAAGTGCATATATGGTACATATATTTTATTCCTTGCATACTGATTTTATTTACTTGGTCTTTCAGTGCCAAATATTAACACTAATTTTGATCTTAAAAGTAAAAAGGATGGATGAAGGTGAAAGAAAAGGGAGAATCTTTTGATTCATAATTGTGAGTTCCAAAATGAGGAGTTCTGCAAGATAAAATGTCTCTGTGATCACATTTAACAAACTGTAATTTGCAGCTCAGCTATGTGCTACGATTTGCATCGGATTCACTGCCTACAATGCATAGTTCTTTTCAAGAAGACCTGCATGAAGTTTATAACAAATAAATTAAGTGGAAATATGTATGGATTCTCTGCAAAGCATGAATTTCATGTTGTGAAAGGAATCAGGCCCAATATATCTGTTGTAATTGTGAGAGGTAATTATAAGATCTCCTTGAAAAGGACATTTTTACAGATCTCGATTTGGCTTTCAGCATTTATGAATTTGAATTGACATCCTCAGCACAATGCCAATTCCGCATGACTAGATTCATTCCACAAATGGAGTTTAAATGGCTGCTTACATACTGCTAAACTCACCAGGGCAGGGTTTCATGCAAGCATCAAACCGTTAAAGTGGTGTGGTTTTGGGAAGAAGGTGATTTTATCTGTCTTGTGCCATTTAGCGTCCTGACCAGAGAAATAAAACAGTCCGGTTTATTTACCGGTACAGGCAAAACCAGGCCATTTTAGTCTCGGGTTAGCTTTTAGTCAACTGGATCTGCGGGAGGAGAATTGCCACCCTTGGTTGCATGGAGTGAGGGACCACTGTTTTTCCAGTCTCACAGGAGCAGCATCATTCTGCTGTGCCTGTCTTTGGCTGTGGAGGGAACAGAAAGACTTCCACATAACTTGAATCTCTCAGCCTCTAGTTCCCACGTCTGGGCCTACTAACCACCTGACTGAATTTACACTGTAAATACAACTTTCAGCCCACTCTTCCTCATGTATTTTCTTTCAAAATCTGTATTTTTCCTATTAAAAGAAACATAATTATTTTTTCAGGCAGGGATTAAACCTCTGCCTTGTTAGTTGAGGGTTTTACGGATTCCATAGAGAGGAAGCCAGGACTAGCTGAAGTAAGTCAGTGGCCAACCTGAGAATGCTCTTGTAGTGAGGATGGCCGCTTTGTACTGGGATAGGAAGTGTGTAGCCAGCATGTCAAGAAAACTAATGTCCTCCTCTCTTCTTCATCACTCTGGAGACTGCGTCTGCAGTACAGAGTCCAGTTTGGGCTTCCCAGTACAAGAGAAGCGCGTGTGGCAGAACGAGTGCAGTGGAGGCCAGCAAGGGGGTTGGGGGCAGGAGCACATGGCCTGTGTGGATGGGCTGTGGGAGCTGGGGCTGTTCGGTGGTAAGATCAGAAGGCAAAGGGAGGAATTTGTTGAGGTCTTCAGCTACCTGAAGAGGCGATATAGGGAAGACAGAGGCTGACTTTTCGCAGAGAAGTGCTGCAAAAAGGCAAGGGACAAAAGTCACAAGTTGCAACAAGATGACTAGATAGAAGGAAAAATCCAGTCACCATGAGTGTCATTAAACACTGGAACAGGTTGCCCAGAGCGGCTGTGGGCTCTCTTACCTTGGGGATATTGAAAGTTCACCTAGAGAGGGCTGTGAGTAAACTCTTCTTGTTGATTTTTTTCCTGAACAGGGGTTGTGCTAAGTGATCTCCAGAGGTCCCTTTCAAACTGAAATGTTGAATGATTCTGAGTTAGGACTAGATCTGCCTTGTGTCCTCCTGTATTTGTCTTTCACCATAACTGCAGTAGTTACTGCTAATTTCTGTTCAGATTCACTTTTGAGTCTACTTTTCTATTTTAATGATTAAAAATGTTAGTTCTTGTAAGTTTTAAGTGCAATGCGGTATTTTGTAATGGGTGGAGTTACAAAGTCTGTACTCCTTTAGCCACCTTGTGAGTCCATCTTGTTTCAAGTTTGTGTGTAACAAATAATGTTACAGCAAGTAAAAGTTGAATTTAGTTTTGTTGAACTTTGCAACTTTTTAATGTGCTCAGCTTTTAGATGGGGAAGAATGAGCAGTGATACTCACTGGAATGTATTATTCCAAAAGATATGAATATGTGTCTTGATCTGCGTACATCATCTGATTGTTCACCTTTGCTCTAGGCCTCACTATGTTCACCCCTAAAAAGGTAAAGTGCTACTCAGTTGTTTGATTTAGCATTTGATTTTGCCTTGATGGGATTGAAAACATGGAATGTGTTCTTGCATACAACAGTAATATTGACAGCCTTCAACATATGCATTGCACGTAAAGGATTTTGAAAAGTTATTGTAGGTGATACTGTCTGTGAGAAAGTGTCATAAGCCACCTAATAATTTGATCATAATTGACATGGGAGATGCCTTTATAATATTTAGATAACTAAGGTAAGGGCGATTAATATGGCAGTTGCATTTTAAGCATCTAACTGAAATCTATCTGAACAGTTTTTAGCAGTGGTGGTCGATTAAAGGAGACTCTTAAAGAAAATCATAGAACCCTGAAATTAAGAGGAGTGTGAAGATATTATAACAATTGTGAAAGGAATTATAACAACTTTGGACAAGCTTTTGCAGTGATTATGTGTTTTCGTAGATAGGTCATAGTGTCCCATGTCTTTACATGTATGAATTTTCATGAACCTTCTGTTCCTTCACTGCTCCTCAAGCTCCAGAAGCATGTGTGTGATGAAGATGAGGGCCTTTGTGCACAGCTTCAGTAACCAAGAAGCTCACTGATTACAGACACATTATATCTCATGCTATAGTTATAAGCCTTCTAGCTATTTAGTCAATGTGAATACTCACATCAGTAAAAACAGAATTACTAGACCTTGTTGTTATGTAGAATATTACATGAATTGGTGTAAAATATAATCGGAATTAGTAGAGTCCAACCATGTATTTAAAAAAAAAAATCAGCTAATGATCCTGATATTTTTTCCATTTAAAACAGTATAAATAGGCTGTAATTACATTAAGCACAAATAAATAAAATTCATACTGTGAAGTGGATCCAAATAACAAAACCAAAACCCTTGGTATTGTGAGAATACTCCAGAATTTTTCCTCCTCAGCCTCCTGCATTGGTAACAGTTTCGGGTGCTGGCTAAAAGGTAGACCAACACTCTGAGTATGGTTGGTTGCTGTGCAGAATGGAAAGGTTTGTGTAGGTCTGACACTGTTTTCAGTAATGCTGGCAAACGGCACATATGCCGAAGTGTTAGGTCAGAAGGTTTGAAGCATTTGTTGAGTAATCAAAATGTAGTAATTATACATGCAATTTGGTGTTTTTAACGGCTCTTGACTTGCCTGCATCGTATAGGCCTTGGTTGGCGCCAGGTAGGCTTGGCAACAGCTCTGAAAGGTGTGAGTCATGGGAATAGTTGGTGGATCCCAGAGATACTAGCACATATCTGAGAAGAAAAAAGTTCTTGACCTCTTTCAAACAAAGCAGAGGGAATGTATTATAACAGTTCCAGCCTCTTTGGTATCCAGTTTTAGTATATTTTCAATTTCACATCATCATGGATTACCTGCTTGTTCAATGGCCTTCTAAATTGAAAGTAAAGATTATTAAAAATCGTAATCCATTACTAACATTGCTAAGGTGACTGTTGTCTTGCTATGTCACGGTGGTTTGTGTTACCCACTGTGGCTAGCTGTAGCTGGTACAATATAACAATTGTGTTCTAGGATTCACTTTAAATGGAAGATTTATAACTATTGTTGAGCAGACTGATGTACAGAGGCTGGAAGCTGCTGTGCAACTGCCATCGGCAAAAGACAGAAAATCTTTCTCGCCATGCTGCTGCTGCTGTAGGCAATATAGGGATACCTGCTATGATTCACTTAGAAAATGTTATGAAACACAACCTTAGATTCACAGATACCTACGAGTGAAGTTGTAGGGACATGAAAAAATATTTCAGTCTTCTTGTAACTGTTGTTTCAAAGCAGATGAAATAATAATTGAGCAAAAGAGATTAAAAAAATCTATATCCAGAGCACTTGAATGCAAAATTAAAATGTAGTACTGCTTACCTCATCTGTTTCTGCTTCATGTTTACTTAACTATTTTCTAAATTTCTCTTGCCCTAATAATGGGTCAGAAGCTTCCGTGAACCTACTGCCATGTTAATTAACTCATTAAGAATTTGATGAGATTTATGCACTGTTCTTTTACAGTCATTGCCTCACAACCAGCAATGAAAATATGATGTAGTAGACTTTAAAAAAAAAATTTGTATCCATGGGACAGAGTTGTGGTCGACCAGGTTTTGGATAAAATTATGGATTCTCTGTGAAGAAAGAGTTTGATTTCAGAGTCTTGGAAAAATACATTTATTACCAGAATGAGTACAAAAAATACTTACTTTTGTAGTCCTAGGGTACTGAGACTTCAATATGCTAAAGATGTGTTAGACTTTTATATTCCACTCTGATACTCAGTTTGTATTGTTAGATCTTGGCAGCTTCAATTTACCTCTATTCACATTAATTTCTTAAATTTTCACATGAGCAGAAGAAAATGTCTATTAAATATCCTTTAGATTAGGTGCAGATTTATAATGATTGAATTGAAACATTAAAGAAAAGCCTTCCTATGCAAATGTGTATGAAGATATTGTGCCCTCAGTTTTTAAAGAGAGACCCCTTTGGTTAATGGGGAGCTTTGCTTCAGAATTATTGGTATAATATAGTTCACTCTGGTCCACTTAATCGATTTGGCCATGATAACTGAACTTTCTTTTTTCCATGAATTTTCTTTATTGTTTTGAAAAATGTATGAAGAATGCACTTGGTTCTTTTGCATATGTGGTGCTTTCTATATATACTACAAAATGCTGACAGGGTAATGATAAATTTGCTTCTGGCATTAAAGGGCTGTATCTTGAGGGGACTTTTCTTCTTTGGTTCTTTATTCACATAATGCCATTAGTATTGTTTGTTACAATGTAGGATATTTATAACAGGAAACATCTGTGGAGCAGTAATAAAGAATAGTTTTCATAAAGCAGTTTTTACATTATCCTTCTTCCAGTATCTGATAACAGTCACATTTATCTGGGTGTAGGAACGTTCTGACAGGTGTAAGGGATAACTGATTGATATAAACTCACTACTGCATGAAAATGAACCTTTTGATAAAGACATCTTAGTTAGAACTGATAAGTAAAGTACAGAGAACATAACTGTCTGCTATTATGTATCATTTTATTACCTTTATGTTGATCTTGATCTTTTAAATGGATAGTAAAGCATTGACAAAAGATGACTGAATATAGACATTTGTATAATGTACCTTTAGCGGGAGCATAATCTTTAGATCAAGGACAACTTAACAGGGAAAGGGCTCATAATTCATTAAAATAGAGACACTATCTAGTTCATAACATGGAAAACTTAAACAATGCGGTATTCTAAGGATTCAAAATTAATACTTTCTCTATTTCTTTAAAATATAACTCTATTTAGATTTTGATGGATTGAGAGGCAGATGAAAGCGTTGGCTAAAAATTAAAAATAGTTATGAAATTTATTTGCTGTTTTATCAGTTCCCAGAGCTTTTATGGGCATATCCATGTGAACATCTCTCTGATAATAAGTTTTGAGCAGATGGATGCTATGAAAATTATTGCTTCATTTATTAAGATAGAAATAAAAGTGTTTCTCTACTGACGTGTTTTCTGTGAACATGTTCTGACTCTATGTAATGTTAATACAGTATTCTCGTATTTTAAAGGAGAAAATAAATGTAAATCCATAAAAATCTGAAATCCTGTAGAATCGAGAGACTGATGTCTTGATCATGCAATAGCATCTTACATCAGTATGTTGTTGGAGTCACGGAATAAACATCAGGAACTTTAATATTTTGACATGCATTGACTTAATTTCATATAGAAATAGGGTCGATAAGAATAGCTAGGAAAAATCTAATTAATAGGAGAATATAATAGACCAAAGTACAAAGAAAAAAGGTAGATACCCATAGTATTTTATTATATGTTAGATATTATTTCAAAATGTTTGTGTAAATCTCTATAGTTAGACATTTATTTATGCTTATTTAGTAAAAAAAATAAAAG
Source organism: Eurypyga helias (assembly GCF_000690775.1). Taxonomy (NCBI): domain Eukaryota; kingdom Metazoa; phylum Chordata; class Aves; order Eurypygiformes; family Eurypygidae; genus Eurypyga; species Eurypyga helias. Next base: position 17,612 of record NW_010255945.1, read on the forward strand.
GTCCAATTCTGTATGGTTTAAGTAGAGTCTTTTTGGTACTCAATATTTGTGATATACTAAATAATCTTGCAGTGAAACAAATATATTTTTTCTTCTGTGTCTGAGGCTAGAACTGTAATTGTTCTGTACTACCAAGCTGGAAAAGGGAATAATACAGTCTAAAAAATTAGTAACAAGTTTTGCTGTTTCTGAACTACTTCTGACAATTTTTTCAGCTTTCATTTACTTAAAGTGAACTTGAGAGAAAAAATACATTTGCTATCGTAGAGCTTTATGAACTTTACGTCATTATTTTAAAACTGTGAAAGTTCGATGTTTGTATGCGTGGATGAATGTACATATGAATGTTGTGTTTATTGTCAGCATATCAGAACCTGCTAAATCACATGAGATGTGATAAAATGATTCTTTCATTTACTGTTTTTTAAAATTTTAAATAAAAACAGGAGGAGGGTGGTTTTATGGAACGTGCTCTGGATCTGAGATTCACCCTTTCAACTGTTCAGTGAAAATGGCCTCATAATCACTGCTAGAACCCCAATATCTTACATTTAATCCAAAAAATCTTCTGTCCTAAATTTAAAGGAATTTATGCACATGATTAAGCAATTTCTTGAATGAGGGCCTTCATTTTTACCAGGAGGATACTTCATGTTAACAGTAGCCTGTGCTGTGTAATTAAAACACGTTATCAGATTTAGCTTAATTAATGTTAAAACAAAACAAATGCTTGATGCCTCCTTCAAGGACTTTAAAAAAAATGCTTTCCTGCTATTCTTGGTTTGTCATCTTGTGCCAGTGTTGAAAATGAATGAATTATGTTACTTGCCGTAGTGACAGATTCTTCTACCTGAAATGTTGTTCTGCATATAGCACTTGTCTGAAATCAGTTGTTCATATGCTGGAGAAGTCCATGTACATCTTGTATGCAAATTATTATCTTTTAATCTGTTTATGAATACAGCAACATTGAGGTAACAGAGGTCTGAAAAAATTAACATTGCATTATCTTCGGTTTTGTGGGGTTAAGTTAAAGCTTTCAGAGCATGTGAATATAAATAGTGGTGAATTTTCCCTGGTTTTAAGGCAACTGAAAAAGAGGGGTGCGGGAAGGGGTGCTTCTTCAAAAATACACCATCTCTGTCCGAGATGGTACATCAGTGTGTTAGTGAAATTTTCACATTTAAGAATGACTGAATGATCTGCCTCCCATGACTCTTCTTCTCCAGAGGCCACTAGTAAAATTTCACTTGCATCAAATGGCAGGAGAACTATGTGACTGTTCAACTATCTTTGAAACACATCAGCGTATGCATGTGTGATCTACTCTAGGTGATCCTGTTCTGACAGGGGTTTGGACTAGATGATCTCCAGAGGTCTCTTCCAACCCCTTCGACTCTGTGAATCTGTGATTAATTCACATTATTTCTTTTCTGGGATCTTGGTCCTTCTAATAGATGTTTAGCATTTATGTGTTGTTTTAATATTTGTATTCTGAGCCCAATAGCACTGGTAACAGTATATTAATTTTTTTTCTTTTTAACCCAAGAAAAACTATGTTGATAAATTCAGTTTTTCACATCATAAAAAGTATCATCTCCGTTGCTGATACATGTAGACTCTGTAAAGAGGCTGAAGTCTAATTAAGCAAAACAACTGAATTCCTCTTACACTTAAAGTCATGGTCCCTTTAATTAAGGAATGAGACTTACCAGATAAAGGGATAGAGGACTTCTTGATGTACATAGTTGTTAATCTGGCACTTTACGTAAAAACTAAAATTTTCTTCTAAAAATGAAACTTTAAAACGCAAACCAGAAAAAAACATAAGCCTAAACAAATTAGCTCTTTACTGAAGACCATATTTTTGAATTTTCAAAATCAAATTCAGCTTTTTGAAAGAATTTATTTTGGAAAGACATAGAAAATCCTGGTTTGAAACAGTACTGATCTGTACCTCTGCAACCCACCTTACCAGTAGAGTCCTGGCACGTTTTTGAAGTGAAACTTAATGAGAAAAAAAAAAAAAGGGGGAAGAAAAAGGAAAATCCTGTAAAAGTATAAATGGGAAGCAAACCAAACCCAAACCACATAGCTGACATTTTAGAATTGTTTAGTGGAATTGCATCCTGGCATAGGCTGATTGAAATAAATGAACCTCTCCTGACCATTGACTCTCAGTGTCTTAGAAACTGAATTCTGGACGCATAACATGTATTAGCTTTGGTGCATTTTTTTTGATATTTACAGGTCTTGGCAATATCTGAGAGACCTTGTTTTCATTTCTGGTCACCACCTCAGCAAACTAATCAATGAGGCATGAACTGCTATCTGCAGAGAAAGAAATGAAAAATAAACCAGAGATAATCCTTCAGTTAAAAGGTTATTCTGCGCGATAAAAGCTATTTTGTTAATTTATTTACTTACTGGTACAGTGAGATAAAGTGAGGGAACAATTAGGGAATTCTAGTTGAAAGGATTTAAAAGGGCAATGACGACTTAATATTTTAGGTTATTTGATTGACAATATAGTTACACAGATTTCTTAAACTAAAAAAAAAAAAAAAAGGTAGTTTTCAGTGGGTTAAAATTCCATTTGGTTCAACTGGTATTTTCTGCAATTAATATTTTCTCTATCAATCATGCCTTTGTGCTCACAAACAATAGTTTTCAACTAGATTTTATATTTATGTAGTTAAACTAGGATAATAACTTGTTTGTTTCTATAAGGTATCTTCAGTAATAATTGTTTCCATTTTTTTATCCTTATTTTTAATATTTTGTGTTCTTCAACATTTACTAGGTTGCATAAAATCTGTGTTTGTTTTAACCTATATGTAATCTGGTAGAGGATATTTGTCATTCGCAAACTATTATATATTATTTACTTTGTTTTATTGAAACTAATTGAAATTAGTTTAATATTCAGACAGTTACTCCTTTATATAAACACAAAGTGTAAGAAAATGATTAGTAAAATCTATACATAACCTCTAGCAGTAATAGTTTATTTTTTCCTTTTTTAAAAAAAAAATATCAAATCATCCTAGTGTACAAGTCTGTATTATGGGATGTAAATCTGTTTATTTGCAAACAATATTAGAATAAAAGAAATATTTTGCATACGCATCTCTACCGATTCACGCATATTTTGAGAAGCAGAGTTACATAAGGATATCTGTCTTTCTCCAAGTCTCTCAGGAGGGTTTGATCTCTGCTCGGGAAAATGTAACACACTGAGCAGTCCCTTCACATTTTGAAGTGGACAAGGCTTTGTAGAATCTTGCACATGAAGAATAATCTATCTTTAAGCGATTCAATCTGTAATTGTTGATAGTTTACAACTCCTGTAATTTTACAGGACTGAGGAGTATCATTGCCAAGAAATTTTGTTTCTCCTTTGCATTTTCATCTTTTCCTCTGCATGAGAATTGGTCTTTCTTTTTTTTATTCTACTTGGAGAGCTGTTTTTCACTCTGTTCTTTCTTCCACTTTCTTTTTCATGAAGGCCATTTTTTTTCCAGAACCATGAAATTTTCACCCCTTTTTTTTTTTTTTTTCCCCCTAGCACAGGAAGAGAAAATGTTGTATGTTGCTCAGTTCTATTCTCTCTAATTTCTTTGAAGTAGTTGAGGCATTGACCAAGGTCTTTGCAAGTTAGAAGGACTTTTTGTGGAGATGGGTTGGCCGTGTCTCCTGTGAACTATCATGGGTATGATGCAATTCCCACAGAAATCAAAGGGAGGATTGTATAGAAAAGGGCTTATGATTGTTGTCGCCATCAGCGACACAGTAACGATGCTGGAAAGGTATCACGCAAGTCCTCTTTCATGCCAAATCCGGGCAGTGGAGATTCTAATACATTCCTGGGCAGCCTTTGCGCCATGCTACAATGCAGAGGATCTTTCATGGTCCTGAGCTTATGCTTCCATGGGAAGCACTTAAGTTTTCCTCCTCTCTTTGCTCACTGCCTCCACCTCGTGGAACTGGCTTACCTGCCACGTGGTATAATTTTCCGAAGAAGTGATAAACTCATAAGTGCTGGATCAGATAAGTTCAACTTGGTTAGTTGGAAGTAGAAATGGATTGTCAAAAATTAATCAAGCCAATTTAGAATTTTTGAAAAAAAGGGGAAAAAGTGGGCAGCTGGAGAAAAAAGTGCTAAACTGCTCTTGGAGGAAGAAGGTTTTTACAGATGAAGGCTGGGAAACTGCAATGGAATAGGCATCTTCCAGTCTAGTAGTCCCTGGCCTCATTTCACAAAGCATCTTTGTTTCCAATTTTAAAATCTGTGTTTCTCCTAACATAACAATTCATGTTAGTATCATTGTGTTAGGTGTTTTTTAAACACACTGTACCAGGAACTGTTCTGAAGCACTGCTGTTTGCCATGACTAGACAAACAGGACACTAAAAGAAGGGTATGTGTGTACGATCAAGATACTAATATTTGACATTTACATTGCAGTAATAAATTAGCAAAATTTGGTCTCATTTTGGTAGTTTATGTTGTAACTTGTGCAATACAGGATTGCCCCTGTATATTGAGACTTTATTAGATAAAAATTCATATGCATGTGCAGAGTAGAGAAGCACAACAATTTAAGGCTAATTTGACTTAAGTGTTTTTAGTGATGTGATTGCTGCTGCTGCAAGCCAGCATAAGCTTTAACAGGTTCTTGTTCTTGAAAAACATTAAGCAAATATAATCCTCTTTTGGGCTAGACTTTGCTTTTTTCTTTTGCTCAGAGTGGTCACACACTGAACTTTATTGTAACCTGCAGAAAAAGAAGATCCTGTATGTAATTATTTTGAAGGATGTGGTACATGATCAGAGTATGTGTACTGTGTCTTCAGTCTCAGTGCAGTCAGTGGTCACCAGCTTCTTTAAAAAACATGGTTACAGAAAGAGAAGAAATACGAGAATCGTAGAATCATTTAGATTAGAAAAAAACCTTAAGATGATTGAGTCCAACTGTTAACGTAACACTGCCAAGCCCACCACTAAACCAAGTCCCTAAGCGCCGCATCTACACGTCTTCTAAAGACCTGCAGGGACGGTGACTCCGCCACTTCCCTGGGCAGCCAGTTGCAATGCCTGACAACCTCTTCAGTGAAGATGTCTATGTGGAGACCCTCTGCTGTCCCTTTGCAACAGCTCAGTGGTCAAAGTGGGGTGTGGGGGACCTACTGGCTAGCAGTAAGTTTGTCTTTTCAAAAAAAATGCAACAAGTTGGTCAGCAGGCAGACTAATATCACGCATAGGCCTTATTCTGTGGTAGCATACTCGCCATCCCTGATGAAGCTGTTCAGATACAAGGGAATGAAAGATTTCTTGGACAAAAGAAAAAAAATGAGCATGAGTCTGTGTCACAATGATAAGGGCATTCATCTATAAAGTGAAAAAGTTGAGTGCTAATCTGTGCTTAAATAATGTTTTAATGTAAACTATACAAAATCTGTAGAGTACAGCCAGAAATCTCCTCCCAGGTGGATAGTCTTACTAATGGTACATTTATTCTACTAATGTGATACAATTCTTTTTCCCACTCTGTAGTTTGGAAGATCTGTCAGTCTCTTCTTCAGTGTCAATATTATTATCCTGACCTGCCTACAGGATGATGATTAGTTTTCTTTTTAAGAATGTAGAGTTTTATCCCTCTGCTTGGATTGAGAAAGTCTGTCTGTGTATTTCACGTTCTGGAGAAGTCGTCTGTGCTTTGGACTATTGTATACAGGTTGGTGGCTGCTTCTCTTTCTATAGTAGTGGTGTTAAAGATGAGAACCATAGACGCCTGGTGGTTAGGTGACTAGGGTCTCTGTATAACCACTGTGGTCACAAACACATCTCAAAAGTGATTCGTGTCATCTTAACGTAGATGACTTAAAAGAGAAGGGGATGAATACGTCTTGGAGAATGTCTCTTGCTCTCCAGAGAAACATCACAAGTGACTAACGTTGACAGAATACTTCAGGAAAATTTGGACTAGCTTAAATTATTATTTCCCTTAAAACTTTTTTTAAAAAAAGTTAACACCTATAAATGAAAGATTTTGAGAAATGACTAGAATATGCTATAATGAAATGTTTATTATTAAAGATTGACGACTTCTTAACTTCAAAGAATATTTTACTTTCTTTTTGCCTGGACAATTAAGTCGAGAAGTGAGCTATTCAGGTTCCAAAAAATAACAGGATAAATTTGAAGCATCATCACAGTTTTTTCAGAATTGATGGGAAATGGTGCCACATCTAATACATTATTTATCAAGCTACAATTGCAGGAATAACAAATATCTTAATTAGTGGAATTAATCAATTGTGCCTTTATACATTAGTTGCCTGTAGTCTTCCATAAGAAAAAAAGTTTCTTCTGTTATTCTGCCTTCTGAAAATGTGGTTATCATGCTCTCCTTCTTTCAAGCATTTAGAACAAAGTCCTGATAATTTAATTACATGCCTCATTCAAATGCAGGATCATATGAACCTGTAATGGCTCAAATCATCTGTTTACTAATAATTCATCCAGTAGTGCTCTTTTTTGAAGGGAGAAGGGAAGGGAGAACCTTATCTGCAATTTCACTTTGGTACAGTATTATAATTATAAAAAGAATAACAATATAGTTGTACAGTCTGCCATTTAGTTCAATGTTTTTGGGTGCATTTAAGCTATTGAATTAATCTCACTTTTAAACAATAGAATATAATACTTTAATAGCTTGCCATTGCACTGGCTTTGTGGGATGCTGAAATTAGTATAATAATGCACTGTGTATAGTTTCTGCTGAATCTGATTGCTTTAGCAGCAGTCAGTTTGATAGTATCAGGTTCCAGCTTGCATTGCTGGGTCAACATGGACCCAGGCCATTAAAGGAGAGAGGTTCAGGGAAAGTTCATTTCTATTGTTTTACCATGGTTACAAAACAGAAAAAAAAAGGAGAAATCCTGCATTTGTAACATATTGCTTCCTTGGGCCCTGAAGGTAGTATAATCTTTTTTTCCTCTTAAATTGAACACAGAAATATAAACCTCCTGATTATCTGTAATGTAAACAACAGAATATTTTCTGATCACTTTTAAAGTAAAACACAGATGTTCTGCATTGACTGCTGATGTCATTAAACAAAATGTTTGTCTTCATTTAATTTGATCTCCCAAACTGTTAGCGTTCAAATTTGTTACTCGGTCGATAGACGAACTAGAACCTCATATCGACTGTTAAAATACTGACTTTTGTTTACATAATTTTCACTTTAATTAACTTGCAGTAAGCCTGTTGAAATAAGTATGTTTGCTTTTTCTTTAAAATATAGCCTGTCTATTGAAGCATTTTCTTTTTATGGTGGTTATAAAATAAAGAAACGTTTTCATGAAAAAGCGTGATCTTAAATGTCATCATATGTGTTTAACATTTATGGCAAGGTTGTAAACCACTTGTAAGGTACCATTATGAAAGGGTTTAAATCTTAAGATAAACATGTTCTTTACATGTATTATTAAAAAAAAAAAAGAGGAAGGATAAAGGAGTTTTCACAGCATTAGTATGTTTTACCTGTGAAGCTAATTGTACAGCAATGAGCACTTCATGCAGAGAGGTAAATCATGTAATGGTTGTAATATAGAATAAAACTTGCTATCTGTACCAGTATGAAGAAATTCAGTAAAGCAAAAGGTTACACAAACATTCTCTTAATGGAAAGATTTGCATGAAAGTTGACTGGACTCTGAAGGTTGTGACAAAGCATAATCTTCAACAATATGTTTTTATTTATAAAGGCCTTTATGTATAATTCCCATAAGTCACTTTTCAGATAAGTGAAGCTATTTGTAGATGTGACTGTTACACAACTCAGAGATAATGGTATTCAAGACAATGTTAGTTATGGAAACTAGCTTGCAGGGGTGAGCATATATTTGTTATTTCCAGAGTTGCCTGCATCTATTATTGTTAAATGTGATCTCATTAAGAAAAGCAAATTTCACATATGCTAAGCTGGGCCAGGATGAATGTGTATTTTAATTTAAGATCTTTGGGGAACATGCAGATAATATTGTTGACTTACTATGTGTCATTAATCTTCCAAGACAGTGGTGCAAGGTACGTGCTCTTCGTGTCTGTCTACCTGAAGTGGTTTACAAGAGAGGTCTGTGGTCATTAGAAAGAGTCATCTCACTATACAATTGCTATTGACTGAATTGACATTTGAGCCTTAACAATAATGTTGTGGGAAGGGGAAAAAAAAAAGGAAAATACTTGGTTGTTTGGTATATGCGAGAGTTAGGAAACTTTATAGGGTGCAAATGAGTACTAAGTAAAGTCTGTTACCCTTTGTTTACCCTTGTCTACACTTCTAGGTTTGATATCCATTTACAAATGACATCTGTTTGTTTCAATTGAATATGGTGCTCATGTTCTTTCTTAAATGGTTATGTTAATGTTACCATGCCCTGCTAATCACCTTCAGGGTTTGCAGTCTCTATGTACGCCTACTGCCCAGACAGATACACACACATGTATGTGTATGTATGTGTTTGCACATGTAGATACTCTAATGATCAATAATATAGATCACAATTCTGTCATGATGGGGATACTGAAGATACTCTTCTTCCATCGTTTAGTACCTGGTGAAAGAGTCACAGAATCATAGAATGGTTTGGGTTGGAAGAGACCTTAAAGACCATCTAGTTCCAACCCCCCTGCCATGGGCAGGGACACCTTCCACTAGACCAGGTTGCTCAAAGCCTCATCCAGCCTGGCCTTGAACACTTCCAGGGATGGGGCATCCACAGCTTCTCTGGGCAACCTGTTCCTGTGCCTCACCACCCTCTCCATGAAGGACTTCTTCCTGATATCTAATCTAAATCTCCCTGCTTTCAATTTAAACCCGTTACCCCTTGTCCTTGTAAAGTGCCCTCCCAGCTTCCTTGTAGGCCCCTTCAGGTACTGGAAATGCGTTGATGACAACAGAAACTAGAGTTGACCCATTTACATGCTATGCATTTCTCTAGCTCACTTGAGTGGTGCATGGTCTCTCAGCCCAGTGGGAGAGAGGGTGGCAGTCAGTACTTACTAAAGATGATGAAGTCTACATTGATTTTTCCTTTGCTCTAAGTTGTTTTGGGACCACAACACCTGCTGCCTTCAGAATATCCTAGAGACTCTGTGTGTGGAGAGTGTGCTACACTGTATGCTCTGTACATAGGCCATATATATATATATATATATATATACACATACACACATCTCTCACAGAAAGAGTTACTGTGTGAGAGTGAAAGCTTTTGTGAGGACTAAATGCCCGGATTCCAAGGCATGTCTTGTCATTTTTTTCTGAAGTCACTGAATAAATTGGAACAGATGATTGCTTTAGTGTTCTACTTGCCAGACTCCTTTTATGATCTGAGCCTCTATACTTGGAAGATACTGCTTAAAAACTGTAAAACTTCTCTCTCTTTTAAAAGAAATACAAACATAATTTGCCACTTTATTCAATTCTATTAAAACAGATTATATCTGATATCCAGGTCAAGAAAGTCTTGAAGACAGGACTCTGACCTTAAGCCAGGCATGTAACGAAGCGTGTTCCTGGGCAGTATAACATCTAATTTGATTCCTGTTCTGTGAAAGGGGTAGTCTTCTGCTGATCTGTTTTTTTCCTAAGAACGTGGTCAGTTACCACAGAAACCTGCCCAGTTCTGCCAGAAGTAGTGATTCGCAGCATGGTGTTATTTGGTCAAGTAGATGTTTCTTTGGTATCACCTTTAGTACTGGAGGGAAGCTTGAAACGGAAAAAAAACTAATACGCGTTCTTAAGCAAACAGATAACATCTTGGGGAGAACATCGGCATTGGTGAAAATGTCCATCTTAGTTTGACCCATGACACTTTGATCTAACATTCAGAGATCATCAGCCAGAACAAAATTAGGAGAAAAGGCTTGTATTAGTTTATTTGATGATTTTGAATGATTTTTCCTTTCCATGCCCTTAACTTGCGTGTGGCATAACATTTTAAGAGCTTTTTCTGCGTGTTAGCAGGATAGTGATAGAAAAGTAGATTTTTATTGTTAAAAAGCAGAAACTGAAGTACTTAGTTTTTTAAGCTAGAGTTTTCAGAGAATTAGAAAATAGGAAGAGTGAGAATTTAATTGTGAATTACCATTTGCTGTAATGCTCATCTAACTTGACTCTGGGCATGGAAAGAAAATGTGTTTGCAATTATTATGATTAATTTGTACTTCATATCATCTTAATCCTCAGTCAGGATTTGAGCTTGTTGTGCTACAGGTTACACGGTCAGAGCCAAAAGTTGGGTGTACATGCTGTATATGGACATGTTCCAGGCATGGTGCATGCCAGTCAAACATCATGTAGAATTATATACTGGCCAGCTGTAGTATGCCCCAGGAGACCATGCTGCACGTCTGTGGTGCCATTTTGACCATCTTGGAAGTCATGCTCCTGTAAAAAAGTCTCTTATATGAAATTTGTCATTGGTTTCCCATTCTACTGAAGATGTGAATTCATAAAAGGAAGGATGAATTGAATCATAGAATCATAGAATGGTTTGGGTTGGAAGGGACCTTAAAGACCATCTAGTTCCAACCCCCCTGCCATGGGCAGGGACACCTTCCACTAGACCAGGTTGCTCAAAGCCTCATCCAGCCTGGCCTTGGACACTTCCAGGGATGGGGCATCCACAGCTTCTCTGGGCAAAGTATTCCTGTGCCTCACCACCCTCTCTGTGAAGAATTACTTCCTGATATCTAACCTAAACCTCCCCAGTTTGAGTTTAAACCCGTTACCCCTTGTCCTGTCACTACAGGCCCTTGCAATTGAATTGAAGGTGTCTCAACCAAAGATCATAATAAGAATTATGAATCATTAAAATTACACAACAAAATTGGTCTTTCATTTTAGGGGTTCTTTATTTTGGTTAATGTGAGCAGTTTTTGGGAAACACACAGATCTTTTCAGACTTAGTGCAGCAATAATTTAAATTAATTTCACAGTCTAATATCTTTGTCTTATAATGTGGAGGCGGGAGGTAAGGTGACTAAAGCAAGTGTAAGTTTTCCAGTCAGTCACAAAGTTAATACAGAGCAGATCCATGGTTAGGTGTGTTAAATTACATATTAAAATAAACTTATCAGTAATTAATTTCTGTCTTTCTGTAAAATAGAACCTTTGACATCTTCCTGTGTAACTCTGTTGTATGAAGCTTCACCCAAATGGAGTTAGCAGAATTACACGAAAAACGAAAATAATAAAATCTTACCAGAAGTAGATAGATTTGTCAGCTCTATTATGTAAAAAACATACTACTTGTACTATTTAAATGACTGATTAACTTCCCACTGTTTCCCTAGGATAACACGTTAGTAACAGATTGTTATTTCTGATAGGGAAACCTTTACATAAGGTGGTTTTGGGACAGCTTTGAGCACTGGCTCTATTTCAGACCTGTAAATATATCTACAAACACCGACTAAAGGATTATGGTGTTTTATTTTATGATATCTCCAGGTTCAATCCTCTGTAGCTTGCTAGCAATGCATGAAGGATTTTTAAGTTGTTGGAAGGTTAACAAATAAAGTATCTTGGGTTGGATCACGTCAGTGTTTCCACTTGGACCCATATTATTGTCTGTTTTTTTAAATTCTTTTTTTTTTTTAGGACTTGGGAGTCTTTGAGTAGTAGTCTGTGTTGTCCAAATTACTATAGTACCTACTGATCAGGAGGGGAAATTGTACTGCTATTCATATGGTTATAGATGCTCTGGCAAGAAAATGGAAGGTTGAATTTGGGTGATTGTTTCTGTTACCTGCCTTGCACAAGGAAGATAAAATGCAAATTCATTTTATGATATTCCATAGTAGAATATACATCTAGACTTTGAAGGCTGGAAGACTGTAACATACCTGGGATCTTGATTTCACTAACAGGAGATTTTCAGGGACTGGGTGCATAGATCAGGGTTTTTTCCTGGAATATAGCATAGTGTATTTTTTCCCTATCGGTTCATATTTTGCTGTGTTTTGGAAGTAAAGTACAACTACAGTACACACAAGGGTTTAATAATTAAAGGGCACCTACTAGGGTAACTAGCCCTCTTGTATCTCTTGGTCCACGTGGACCAAAAGGGATGAACACTGTGCTGGGTGTTGCACAAACCCATTGCTATACTAATAGCTGGTTTCTGTCCCAAACAATTTGAAGTCTGAATGACAGACATGAAACTAATGATGTGCATACTCATTAACTTTTAGTACAGGACTTGTTTACTGATAGCAGAGGGAAGTGCATTCAGTCAGAGACTAGACTTGTTTCACCAGTGTTACTTGCACAGTGGTGCCCAACGTAAGTATCTCACTGACCCTAGATACTGTCTGTTCAAAGATACCTGTCGTTTTAATGCTCAGTTACTCATCTAGTAGATTCATTCATAGGTTTGTATTTATACATATATGCAAATACAAACCACCTTATTTAAAGGTTTAAATCCTTGATTTTAATGGATATTTCATTGTTACCATCAACCTGTGTTATATCAGTAGCGCAGTTATAGCTGTGCAGACCAATTAAGAGTCTTTTCAGTATTTCATATCAATACTGTGACTCAAATTTACAATGAAAGTCACTTTTAAGCTTTTATTTAGGTGGTTCTAGCAATTCTTTGGAACTGTGCGGTTAATGACTGTGGGTTTTCAGAATTAAAAATCAGGTGAATAAAGGGCAGTGAACATTAACCACAGTCTCTGGCAGAAGCTAGAATAAAATTTTTCATTTTGAGTATAGTTTTTCTAAAGGGCAAAGGGTTTAAGATATAGGCAGCTTCATTAAAAAGGTGACAGTTCACTTGTTTCAGCATTTCATGTGAAGAATTGTGGCCAATTAAGTGATGAATGCATTCAGATATTACAGCTGATACACTTATATGATAGAACTCCATTATCAACTGTTATGAATAAGAATAGCATATTAATTAACAAACTGCCAGGAGAACTAGAGTTTTTCACAAAATACCTTGAATGTTACAATTGTTGTTTTCTTTCTTACTTGAGCTTAAATCAGCATTGAAATGTTTATGTCTCTGTAGTTTAATATAGGTGGTAATGAACACCAGCTCTGTGAACCTTTGAGCAATGGTGGGCTTGTTTATTATGTAGGGGTTTTTTCTTGAGTGTCTGTTCTTTTGTTTATGGAGCTCAAAATGGCTGTTGCTGCCCAGGATGTTCTACTGGACAAATCAGATACTAGTTTTCTAAAAGAGTTAAAACAGAAACTTCTTAGACAAAGGTACAGTGTGTATATATGGTTATATATGTGTGTTCAAAAAAGGAGTGTGCTGTTATATGGCCCAATTCTGCTTTGAGTCTAATTGGTTATTTGTACATGCAATTATCTGATTTATGTTCACAAAATTGTAATTACATGTGCAAGTTACATGCAGAGATGAATGCAGATGGTTAGAAAACAAGCCTTGAAACAGGCCTGTTCATTCCAACTGAAGTTCATACATTTAAATCATTGTTTTGGGCCATCTGCAGCCTCTTAACAGGCATAACCACATCAGTTACACTTGCTTCACATTAGGAATCATCTCAGCAACTTGGAGTAGAAACTTTTTTTATAAAAAAGGCTTAAAACCCTTTTAGATTGTGTCATGTACGGATCAAACCTGCCTTTCTGGCCTATTTGCTCAATGCTTGACATTTTTATAATGTACTCAGTAGATGTTGTTTTGAGGGGATGTTTTTAGAATTAAAAGCCTAAGAAAAGATGAAAACAGTCAAGGAAAAAATAGCCTTTGCGTCTGTTACAGTTTGGGGTTTCATGTGGGTGAATAACACTGTTAGAAGGAATCATTTAGCTTGCATATTTAAATTATGGGTGCGGTTTATGCTGTGAGGTTGAGTGAAATGTGAAAGGCATCTGTTATAACTTGACAGAAAGAGCATTTGTGGGAAGCATGCACTTCAGATCACTGCTTTTTATACATTTTTTTGGTAGTTGCAAGAATTTTGCTGAAAAGACAGCAGTGCAAATACAGAAAATAAATATAGTTCCTAAATAACTTTCTTCAGGATCTCCAGTGCTGTGATTTCTGAACTTCTGTTGCCTATTCTGAGTACTCCTTCTGAAGTAATGTTTATATCAAGTAAAAATATATCAGTATGGTTTGAGTTTCTGCTTGAGTTATGCTTAATAATTGCTTTTCATTGTTCATTCAGACTTATTTTCTAGTCTAGCTTGTATGGTTGTCATCATCAGAGGCTTGTGTTTCACAGTTATTACATGATCGTGAGAGCCAACATGCTTAAATGTTTTAAGAACTTTCAGGCAGATCTAGCGTTTCAGCTAATTAGATGAAGCAGTGAACTTTTTGGCTTAATTTACTTCTGACATCATAATTCTGCCACCCAACAGAATTAAATTAATTTTTTATCTGTTTTTCACTTTCCAGTAGACGACTTACAGATCTCAATTTCATTAGGAGAAAAGTCACATTTCAGTAATGTTTTAAACTTATGTACAATCACAGCTGTGTTCAGATCTGGTACTGTCATTTACTTGAGTAACGCTCAGATTTCTAAGTGATTTTATTTCCTTTCTTGCCCTTTGGTCGTTCATATATTCAAGTAGTATGGTCAGTCAAGTAGATACTTTTTCTTAGATTCTTTCATTGTGTTTGTAGTGGGACTCTGAACATCAAGTAGGAGCTGACAGGTGTTGCTGTAATATATGTATATATGTTCTTGTACTCGTGTACCTTGTATCTGGACTCTTGTGCCAAGTGTATTCCTGGTCTTGCTGAAAAGCAGAGTGATTTAGGCTGAGGAGGTTGGAAATGGCATGATGGTTACATGACTGCTCTGTTAGGAAAAGAAATAATTCAACAAGGTCTTCTGTAACCCCAATAAGGTTATTATCACAGCGCTAACTAGTGCTCATGTATTACTGCGATAAATGGCTTTGGGATGGGATATGGAGTGTGATATATTTTCTTCCATTTAGCTTAATTGTTTGGACCACTGATAAACCGGTACTGCATTTCTGACCAAATATCCATTTTTGGCTATTTTGGTTTAAAAATAGCAGAAAAGTGTTCTGTTACTGAAATGCAGTAATATTTTATCAGTATGCTTTCTCCACTAGTCACTCCTATAACACAATCTAATTCTTTTGAAGATCATTCATATACTTCTTTGTGAAGATTTTTCAACAGAGCTTTGTATTTATTTTTATCAGCGTTGTTTGCTGTCTCAGTGACTCCTAATATATCGTGAGTTCAGCACTAATTATTGTGTGAGAACATTTTCTGTTTAACTGTGAGAAGAAAAATAAATTTAAGGTAATTGCGCTGAGAGTTTTATTGTTTTATATGACTGCTGCAAGTAAAGGGGACATGGTGTGATTTTTAATGTTTGTTTTACTAACTGCCAAAATAGATATATACCCAGTCTTAGAATTGCATTCTGTTGCTTTGTTATTGAGTGGGAGTAGAAGGGGAAAAACTTAACATAGTAAAGTATAAGGTTTAGATCGATGTACATTGTCATTTTTTTTGCCTTTAAAATGCTAGTTCAGTGCATTAGAAATATTTATGAAGGTTACCTTGGCAAGCCTTTTCCAACCAAAGGAATTAAATTACACAAAAGGTTTAGCCACTCTTCCTAGACCGTATTTTTCAGAGTTGACACGCCCTTGTCTCAAGTCTTATTAGCGTGAAGGCTGCACGTATGACGCTGAAAGCAGCATGGAAGCTATCCCAAGACCAGAAATACCACGTATATACCATGGAGGAAGAGTCCACTCTTTCTGCTTACAGGTTGTCCCAGGACATCTCTGTCTTTGCATTAAGTCAGCAAGTAGCCTCAGGCCGTGACCTCCTCAGCCCTTTTGCAGTGGTTATCGTACGGCGAGCACATAATAAGCACTTCAGTGGCTGCTCACCTAAATTTCATTCATCCAGCTACTTTGAGGTCAAACATTCTGTGTCCAGCTTTGAAGCACTGAGGGGAAGTAGAACTACTGAGAAATAAAGCCTCGATTTTCAGTATGTACCTAAATGAGATGCATAAATGCTGATGTAGCTAAAATTGATATTGATATTCAAAGCTGTTCTAAGCAGTTCTAAGAACATAAAATATACATTAAATAAATGCAGCAAATGCTTGTTACAGATTTGCTGCCTATCATCTCTAGAATGTAACTCTTCCTACCACCCCCAGTATTGCTGATGATGAAACTGCCTGGCCAGTGGAAGCTTCACTGCATCATGTTGGCTCAGTTTCAAATGAGGACAGTGTTTCTGTGTACTATACTTGCTTTAAAAATTTAAAAATAAAACTGTAAATGTAGTAAGCTGTCCCTGAAAACAATTAGTTTTGGCTAGAAAGCCAGGTTGCCTTCTTACAGCTGGTCAGAGTTGCTGTTTTCTTTAGCCATACTTCATGTATTGAATAAAAGTAATGAGTGAAACTTTGTTCGTGTAGAGTTAATCTTGCGTAATTATTCCTCAAAGTCAGGACATCAGAAAGATGAATCACAGCATTATCTCAACTTTGTTTTGTTTTATAGTGTATGTTTTGCCATGCAATCAGACCTGAAGAATGCCAATAACATACTCTAAGAGTTATATATGACTCATGAAGAGTTTCAGCTGGTTTGGAACCAACACCTTCCTTGTTGCTCAGAACTCTAACAGGAATCAGTGGGAGGTCTATGTGTCTAAGGCTTTCAGGGATGAGACCCTTACATTTTAAAGCAATGGCTGTCTTCTGGCAGATAGTGAAAAGAGCTGAATAATGAAAAGTACGCTTACTTTTAAAGCTTGCAGATAAACCTGTGTGTATTCTCACTTTGTCTTTTTCCCCATGATTGTGCATGACCAGATCTTCTGCTGATTATGTCTGCTTTAATAGTTTTGCACTATCAAAGTGATTTCTAGGAGCAAGCTCTTACTTTGATAATACAACTGGAGGTGTATAAAACTTTAAAAATATAATCAAAGCACAACATTTTAGCTGGTAATAACCACCGATTCTTCCATTTTTTATTCTTTAATTCAGCCATCTGTTGTTGTCTGGATTTGGAAACACAGGAAGGACATAAGATTAATGCATGTTGATTGGAAGACCCAAAAAGAACTAGTTCAGAGAACTTGCTGTATTTTAGGATAATATACACTTAATTGCTTCTCATGTTTTCTACCTTTTGTGCCATTCACAGTGCAGAAGACATATATACTCTTTCCTTCAAAGAAGAAAATGCTAGAGCCATAGCATTCCTTGAAGTACTTGTAGAAGTTGAAGGTATTAAATAGAAATCTGACCCAAAATTGATGGGTTTATTTTCAGTGGTTCTGGAAAGCGTTCTGAACATATAATTAGCTGATGCTAATGAAGAAAATAATTCCCTCCCTTTTTGAGTTTAAAGATTCACCAGTCTGCACCTTTAGTTCCTCTGTCACTTAATAGTATATTGTAAGTGCCGATGACTGTCTACAAACATGAAGTTGTTGGTGGGGATGTCTTCTAAGGCCTGAAAAAAGTCTTGTGAATTTTGATACAAAGCTTACACAAGCCTCCTCAAGGGACACGAGTTTTGAGGGACGTTGTGAAGGTATTAGGTTCTTCACTTCAAAAACTGAGTGCGAAGTTAGTGATAGGTGGTCCTGTAGGAAGCTGTCATTTTCTTCTTCAACATATCTTAAGATATCTCACACATGAAAACTTAAGTTTTAGAGAAGAAAATAAATCTGGCTTATACATTTATATTTCTAAAAGCAGGAAGAGTGACAATGTTTCTATTATGTCTCCTTTTTAATGGGTAAACAAAGAACTGGTAACTTCCCTTTGACTTCTCAGCTCTTTAAAACAGTTAATCATTGTGGCTTCCTTGAGCCTTTGTTGAAATTGTCTAATTTCTGCTCTCCCTAATTTAATCTTCAAAGAATGAAACAGTAGAGGGGAAGATCAGCTATGACTTCCAGATGTAGGTCTCTTTCTTCTAGAGTCTTCATGCGGAGTCCCAAAAGACTCTTTGACTTCTCCATACTGTGACCCTAGGTATTCACAAGACTTGTGTTAATTTTCTGGGCTTTGGCATTTCAGCCTGTTCATCTTAGCTTTAAAAATCCAAACTGTTGGCATCTTCAAAATTAAAATGGGTCAGCTTTGAGTAGTTTACCTATTGAGATAATTAGCATTACCATAAGAAGTCGAATGCATGTTCAGAAGACCCAGTCTTGTTCTTCCAATGATTTTATTCAGATGAAAGGCAAAATCTTAAAATATCTCTTATATCTTTATAAAAACCTATATATAAAATCTAAAATTGAATAAAAGGAGTATTATCAACAGTGTTTAAATGATGATCTTTGTATCTTAGTGACATAAACTAGAAGAACATCTTAGATTGCTATGGTGTTTAAAGACATCTTTTGCATAGCACATCAGCTCATATCTATTAAAATTATATTTTATTTCATAATGAAGACAAAATATAATGATTTTTGATACAAAATAGAAATGTGAGTACTTTGAAGCAGGCTTCTTATATTGGAATGAAAGTGAACTTGTTCTAATGTAAAAATAACAAGTTTAGGAAAAATAGCAACAAAATGTTTCATTAAGCTATTTTATCATTCTGTTTATGATAGTTAAACTCATTTGCTATGCTTTAATGTTTTTTTAAGGAGTTTATCATATAGCTGTAAAAATGATAATGAACTGCAGAGCAACATGCAAGTTTTCAAATAGTATCAAAGTTGTTACTTTTTTAAAGTAATTTTTGCAGTCTATTTTTACCCCAGCTTTGGTAATGATTCATACAAAATTCTTGAAATTCTTACAGTTTAAAACCAGAAATTATAAAATGGTAATATTTCAAGTTAGGAACTTGGTTAATGAAACAAGTACATAATATAGATAGCAAAATAAGACAATTACACTTACTTAATCAGTTATTGGGGACAAACAGTGTGTGCTTAGTGTAACCAATCAGAGATTTACTCATTTTAGTTGTGTATTGCATAGTCAGTTTTGAGTCTAAACCAGATCTTCCAGACCTTAAGAAACAATTCTTACATGTGCTTGTCTGCCTTGTCATAAGGAATAAACATTTTTTAAACAGCTCAAGGTCTTTTTATAGTAAACTGGAGTTTACGTGCTTTGGCATGTAAAAATTTTATCAGGATAAAAGATGTTTACTTCTCAGACATTCCATTCAAATATTGTTAGTTGGATTGGAATTGGGACTTTATGACTTAAGGAAAACACTTACTTGTTGAAGTTTGGGATATATCATGGGGTAGAGTTGGGTTACTGGGCTCATTTACGACTTTGAATATGACAGCTCTTTCGTATGAGTAGTGCCATCTGCTTGATTGTAGAAGGCGACCGAAGGAAGTGTTTTACCATTTCAGTATCTCTCACCTATAATTGCTGCTGACCATCATTGACAGATTTGGTCCCTGGATGTCTTCTCTTAGGCATTGAAGAGGGGTGGGTTTATTCCTCAAAACCAAAGACAAAAGGTTTTAGGCTTCACCATGGCTATATTTGGTACTAAACATTAATTCATTGAAGAGAATCTTTGCAGGAGGTGAACCTGTTGTTTTTTAAAGACTTGGAAGTCATTGGCAGGTTGTGCATTATGCCATGGCACCCTGCTTGTGTTTTTTGTGCTATTGTCAGACCCTTCTATACTGATATCACAGCAGTGATTTGAGAACAGCGCATCATCATAGGTATTTAAATTAAGCCATTAAAGTTTTCTTACACAGTGGCATTTTTTTTGTGGGTGAATATATTAGAAACACTCCATTTAACTCAGATCATTTTTGTCTATAATGTTTTTATCAGTTTTATGTGTATTCATGGTATGTTTATTTTTATTGTAAATCACAAAGGAAATTTCAAAGAAAAAAGGAAAATGCTTAATTTGGTTTTGTGAGCTGGAGTAAGACAATATCTACAACTGTTTTTCTTGTTGTTGTGAACATATGATGATTTTGTTTGCATTAAAAACATCAAAGATCCCAAACCAATCAAAGAAATTATCAGGCTTATAATTTTAATAATGACCTCAGCTCAGGACATTAAGTTGGGAATTAATGATCAGTTAAGGTTAATGACTCAATGCTTTGAGTCATTAAACTCCAAGAAAATGCCCTGTACTTTGATTGTTTTTGGTTTATTAAAGGTAGGTTGTTGAAGTTGGGGGAAAAAAAAGGGGGTCTTTCCAAACACAAGGGGAACAAATATGGACAGAAAACAGGAGTATTTTATTATCTGCCTCCTGCAGTCCCAGTGTAGCTAGAAATGCTGTTATCTTTGAGAGTTTCGGTAGTGTGAGGACCTGAGGAGCAAACCCTTTCATAGCCACCTTTCTTTTCTTTCTTGTTTTGAAACAAATGAAGAACCTCTAATCTTTGGGAAAGCACAGGTTAACACTGCAGTGTTATAACTGCACATCACCTTTTTCTGTGAAGTTACTCCACAATGTCGCCTAAATTAGCAGTTATATGATATTGCAATAGTCTTATTCTGTCATCTGTACATAAGAATAGAAGCCTTTGGATATGCATGGTATGTAGCAGGTACATATTTGCACGGAAGTGGCTAATAAGTATTTTCATTGTAATCCCTATCTAATTTGTATGCTGCTTGCACAGTCCAGAAGATGGGAAGTTGTGTATGTGAGCATTTAACAGACATGGAGTGTTTAAACCTGAAGCCCTTTATTTTTCCATGCTGGACAGATGTAAGCTGGTATGATGGCAGTTACTCAGCAATACCTTACAAATAATTCTGAGTCCTTTCTGACATAAAGTAGTATATTTAAAGTAAGGTGTCTTAGTGAGATTTTCACTTTAAATAGAATAAGGGTTAAATGATAACTTGACTTATCTTTTAAATGACAAAAAATAAAGAAATTGCAAGACCTTTTCACACATTAGATATGTATTGTCATTTATCATCTAGATATCAGGCTAGCAGTGCGAAGTAATAAAACATATCATCGAAAAATGTGCTATAGGTCTGAATCACTCTTTCATTCCACCTCCCAGCTAACTGTAGTATTAAATCAAACAAGCAGAACATTTCCTTAGGCAGCCATTGCCTTTTAATTTCCTGAAGAACCTTAAAATATCATTCATTACAAGTACTACACATATTTGGTTTTTAAAAGTCTCATAAATCAATAGCAGGCTGACTGTAATAATTATTACAAGTTAGTGCATAATTTTCGTGCTGAAGGCTGCATGCAGAACTTTAGCATATGCAAACGAGGCAATTCAAACTGTGTATAGATATTAATATGAAGAAGCAGGTAACGAGGTGCAGGCTATGAATTATGCATCAAGAGCGGCTGATCTTCAATGAGGAAAATGAATTCAGCATGTAATCTAATTAGTGATGGAAGTCTATTACATCTAACTGCAAAAGCAACCGTCCTTGAAACAAATTTATTTACAGTCCATGTTACCACTTGAAACAACTTTGAAATGATGTGTAAGACAACAGCTTAATTGTAAAAATTTTTTTGTTTGTTTGTTTCAGTTCTAGACCTGGAAGGCCTCCTAAGAGGACTCAAAGTGTCACCTCCCCAGAGAATTCTCATATCATGCCACATTCTGTCCCGGGCCTAATGTCTCCTGGAATCATCCCGCCAACAGGTAGGATTGCTAGAAACACCTTCACATTGGCAATATTTTGAATACATGGCTTATATCCAGTTATTAATAAATTAATAGCCTAGGAAACCAGCACCCAAATACCACAAAGGAATTCCCCTAATGTAACAGTATTGCTAAATAAAATTTTGTATGTAATGGAAATTGTGGCAGCTCAGTACTTTAGAATACAAATAACTCAGGAAAAAAGAATCCTTTATATTTTTTTCCCCTGTTCTCTTTCTTTGTAAACAAAAAAACCTTTCAAAGCTTGAATTACCTATCATTACACAGTAATCTCCCTATTAATTTTCAATAGATAACTTATGATTTTTTGCTGCTTTGCTTGATTAGATAACGTCACCATGAATATAGCTGCCTGAAGAAACAGTTAGTTAAAATAACTCCATGCTGCACACACGTCTTTCTTAATTTTTCATCTAAAATTCTATTTTTGATACATCTCCTGAGGCCTTACACTAATGTAATGTCCTGTAAAAATCTGTTTGTCAAACTTCTATTTTCTTTTGAATGTTACTATAACATCTCCTAGCAGTGATTTGCTCTTAGATATAATGAAACTAAGAAAGGCTGTGTAGAAGGAAGGAGATGAACAGAGCCACCTGAAGATGGAGGCACCCAGCAGATGTTGTTGGTGGTGCCACATTCTCTCTCTTCATGTTACAGATTAGTTAAATTCTCCCACTTGCTTCTGCGAAGCTCACCTGAGCTTCCACTTCTTACCCAGTTGTTCCCCACTTGCTTGCACAGCTCTTTCTTGCACTGATTTTCTGTAAGTCAAAGGAAAGATAATAAACTGGACAGATGCAAATGGCGAGGAAGATTGCTGGGTCTTGAAGATTGGATAGATGGGTGTATGTTTGGGTATGTGCCCCTGATCACATGGCTGTTTAAGTAGGAGCATGATCCTTGGCATGGTTTGGTCATAGCTGACTAACATTTTCAAAAAAACAGTACAGTTCAGGAAATATCACATGCCAGAAACTGTTGGCAGTTTGGATGCAAGTGTCTTGTCTGGAGGAGGGAGGAAAGTGAGGAGAGTTTAGCTCTGTGGACAAAAGTGGAGCCATGTGTCTTGGCCATAGGGCTCAGGAGCTGCTTTGCATAGTGAGATAGACACATAGCCAGGAATGTTTTATTAGGAATTTACAGCTATTCAAAAGGCTAAAGATCAAGACAAGTGACAAAATAAAGAGAGGTCAGACAACTAAGGTTAGTAAGAGGGAGTTATAAAGTAAGCAGAGGAAAAGAGGGATGAAACTGAGAGTGCAGGCAAGCATGGGAGCGTGTCAGGCAAGTAGGACTCACAGTGGTAGTCCGGGCAGGTGTGACCAGCAAAAGAAATGAACTGGGATTAAAGTATTTTATAAAGTAGGAATTACAGGATAAAATCTAGTAGAGGAAATTGAGTTGGTGCAGAGTGAATGCAACACGAGAATAATAGAAAGGGTCTATGTGGGGAAAGAATGAAAGTTTTTATAGGGCAGAAGCAAGCATTTGTGTTTATGAGGGAGAGATCAAAAATTGCCGAAGCAAAGAGAAATTATTTGGGGGAAGTTAGGCAGGAAAATATCAAAGAAAAAAATGCATGTGAAAAGTAGAAGGGAGATGACATGAAAGAAGTCAAAGACAAATAATCAAGCTAAAAAGGGGGAGACAGGAAAAAAAACCCTTGTCAACGGTATCATTTGGGGTTTTGTGTTACAGTTAATATGTAAGAGCAGATTGCCTCTTGATATAATGTCTTCTGGGGGTTTTCTTGCATTTTTTTTATTCTAAGAGAGCAGTTTAAAACCACAACTCATGGTTAAAGTATCCAATTCCTCTCTAGTTCTTTAAAGCTGGTCATAACAAGTTAATGATAAAAATATATGGTACTAAAAACACAGTTCGAATTTCTTAGAATATCAGCCCACAAAACCAGATGTAGACCTTTTAAAATGATGACTAAAAAATAGAAGAAAATAATTCAAAATTAAAGAAAATAGGCATATGTAAGATTATAATTCATTGAATCCTTTTAGGATGGTAATACTTTGTGAGTCTCTTGCAAAAGGGGAAAGGTTTAAATGAAATTGCTATTAAGTTTGGAATGGTTTTGTATTACGTGGTTTACCACAACAGAAGGGGTGAGCATGATTTTTTTCCATTGTGGTGCTGTAGAGTTTCAAACAGCACAAAATATGCAAACACGGACACTGTTATCAGCCAGCTTTGGGGTATAGTGTTCCACGGGGTATGGCTTAGCAAAGTAAGGAAGACTGAGAGCAGCGCTAAATGACAGTCATTCCAGCATTTTATAGACAGGCAAGGATAAAAATAGGCTTATAATCTGATCTTGTGAGTTCAAATCAATGAACATTTGTGCATCTACATTGTGAATAAGTACCAAAACCATTGTAAGAGCCCTACGGAGAAAGAATAGCAGCCTGGTCTAGTGGAAGGTGTCCCTGCCCATGGCAGGGGGGTTGGAACTAGATGATCTTTAAGGTCCCTTCCAACCCAAACCATTCTATGATTCTAACTGCTGTAACTACAATAGGTGACATAGGTGCAGTTGTTACGTCCTACCACACTAGTTAATACTAGAAAATTCTTGCTGCTTGTGAATGTTTTCCTCCATATTTTCACAGTATACTTATAGAACCACAGAATAGGGGAGGTTGGCAGGGACTGCTTCAGATAATCTGGTCCAACCTCCCCTGGTCAAAGTAGGGTGACACAGAGCAGATTGTTTAGGGCTGTGTGCATTTGGGGTTTCAGTATCTTCAAGGATGGTGAGTCCACATCTCTTTGCAAACTGTTCTAGTGTTTGACTGTTCTCAAAGTATTTTTTCTTACTTTTCAATGGAATTTCTTGTATTTTAATTTGTGTCCATTGAGCAACACTGAGAAGAGTCTGGTTACACCTTCTTTACTCTCCCTGCCCCCCTCAGATATTCATATACATTGATAAAATCCCTCCTGAGCCTTTTCCAGGTTATTAGTCTAAGCTCTCTCAGCCTCTTTACATATGTCAGGTGCCTCAATCCCTCAACCATCTTTACGGTCCTAAGATGACTCCGTGTTTGAGAAGTTTATGGAGTTTGAAATTCCTGTTAGGATCCGTCTTTAAGCAGAAAAAAATAAAAGTACCAGATTGTTAAGTGCTTCCCTCACTCCTTTTTTTTTTTTTTTCTTGGTAACAAATTCTTCTTTTTATGCTTTCTGATTTAATAATATGAGTATAATAACTAAGTTTCCTTCCTGCCTACAAAAGAGTATAAGTGATCACACAAACAATTATGTGCTATTTAATGCTTTTCAAGTAACAAAGATCTGCAATTATTAGGTATATCTAGGATACACAGTGCTGTGATTTAACGTATGATTTTTTTACTTGAAAATTCTCTTTTTTCTGAAGTCTGCTGCATAGGAGAGAAATACACATTTAAAGGTGGAAATCCTAGTTTCTAGAGGGGCTGGTTCTGCATGCATTGTTTACAAAACTGTACAGTGAGACTTCTCTTGAAATGCCATGCTCGTATGTTTTTGTAGGAGATCAAGTTGAGAATCCTTGTAAATGTATCCTATTACTGGTCCAGTCTGAAAACCTGTGCAGAGAATGTTGCATCAACAGTTAGAAAGGATTTGCTTTAGAGAAGTATTTAGGGACTAAGCTGGGATTTAGAAACTACACTGAGGAGGAAAAGAAAAGGGAAAAAAGGAAAAACATTCCACCTTTTCTTAGGGAGCATAAACTAAAGGAGTGTGAGGATCACCTGTTGGGTGATATTCTGTTCATTTTTATCACAGGATTCATAAATATTACCCACAGTTCCTGATCTAACCACTGTCTGTCATTAGGGTCAACTTAGAAAATGTTCCCAACTTCAGGAAAGATTGGTCAGCTGACCAAAGACAGTGTTATGTTTATTAAAATAAATGTAGGACCTTTGAAGGTGTGACAAAATGAGAAATGTGTAGTAACAGGAAATGAAGAACTTCTTGAAGTGTCCGAGGATTAAAATCTGCCTATGTTACAAATAACGTACTCAGAAGAAAGGCAAGTTTGGTGTAGGTTCAGACAGATGTACTGACTTTTCAGGCTTATCTGGATGACACCTTGAAGCCCTTCCAAAACTAGAGCGCTCACCATAGTTAACTTTGATCCACATATCTCTGTGTACTGCAGATCCTTTCTTGGATAATGTGTTTCCAGGGCTTCGAAAGTTGTCTAAAGTTGAAACAGTAGGTTATTATAATTCATCAGAAAACCAGTGTTGTAATTCCTGAGTAGAGTGATAATATACTCTCTGCTCTGTGTTTTTATGTCTGTAATTGCTATGTAACATATAAAATAATATTTCCATTATTTGTCATGCAAAGTTTGAAAGCAATTCTCTGTTTTTTCAAATTAATTTTTTTTGGTAATTATTCTTAAGTATTTTAGGTTTTGAAACTGTTTTTTAAAGCTCCTGAAAATTCTTCCGCAGCTTGGCTTACTGAGTTTGTAATCATCAGGTGGTGAAATGAGTAATTGCAAAACTCTTTTACTTATTTCAGGAAATGCAGCTTTCAAAGATAAAATGTGAATATAGAGTGCTTTTGGAAATCCCTGTTATAGAGCATGATAAGAATACTACTTCATATACCTATATATCTTTGTATAAATATATCTTTTCCGATTAAAACCAGGTAATTTCAAAGCATCTTACATGTTATATTTGTTACATTAAATTTTACATTAAAGTAATATCAGTAATTATTGTGGCTGTTATTATTTTGAACAGATTTGGTTTATGGTAGGTACTTCTGTCCACCTCTTCCACATCTGATGCCAGACTCTTCAAGTGTGAAGATATTAAGCTTCCTCTGCAGTGTTTTGTGTGTGCAAATTGTAACTACTCTCCTGTGTTAAATGCCCATCCCATTTTTTCTTAAGTGATAATCTGAAGATTTAATTTCTAATCTCATCCTTATTTTCTCTTTTGTTGTGTACCTAAATCAATCAAAATGTATTCCAACTTCCATCCTGTGCAAAACTCTGAGCCATGGAGCATTTTTATGGGGGGTTAGAGTGAGGAGAGAGTTGAAAGGTTTTGTGTAGATTATTTCAGCTTGGAGTACAAATGGAGTTCACAGATGCAGCTGTTGTGAGTGTGTGAACGTTTCTGCTAAAGTGGAAGATGGAATTACTTGGTGTTTAAAGAACGATGAATCACATAATTAAATAATTTCATTTTCTCTGGCTCACAGCTATTGATGCTGTATTAGGCAGAACAGAAAGAATGGTTAAAATATAATTATCATTGTTGTTATATCTACATCATATTGGATATTGCCAAGAAACAAAATCAGCAGTTGTAAGTATTTTCTCCTGGTAGACTCAGTCCTGTAAGGTTTTGTGAATGTATTTAACTTATCTAGGTAAGCAATGTTGATTTCTACGAGTACTGCAGAGGCTAAAATTAAGTGTTTGAGTTACGTACTTAGTAATTTGGAGAAGCACATTGATCATTCAGTAATTTTTTTAATGTAGTGTGCACATTTTGCAATCCTATGGGTGAAAAGATATACATTCATAAAATTGAGTGGGTACGGCTTACTTATTTTAAAATGCATTCCATGTTAACACAGTTTTTTGGTTATTAGGTGTTTAGTCATTTTTAGCACTAGCATTGCTTTTGATTGGTGTTATAGGATGATACGCTGTTTATTGGTTGGGGCTCAACTAGCTTATTGTAACAATAAGGTACAAAATCTGCTTTCAGTGTGATAAACTGTTACCTAATTCAAGAAACTGAATCAGATTACACAAACATTTTTGCACTTCATTAAGGAGCAGTCATTATAATTAATGTGAAAGCTTCTACCGTGTTCACTAGTTGATGTATCAGTGGGAAGATAAACTGACTCAACTCTGTAAATATATTATTTCACAGTCTTTAAAATCATAATTAAGGTGTAATTCAGGCCACCTGTCCTCTTCTGAAAACACTGTTATGATTTTGTCATAGTATCATCCTGTTGAATGGCCATCTATCTTCTACTTTATCACTGAGAAACAGTTCTGGAAGCTCACTAGTCTAAGTTCCAATGAGTCCCTTCCATCGGCTAGTTATTAATTAAGTTGATTTTCCACGTAGCCACAAATTTTATAAAAAAACCCAAATCAAATAATTGATTCGGCAAGTATTAGGATAAGAATAAAAGACACGGTGCAAACTTAGGTTCTTAGCTGTATAATCTCAGGCATATGCAAATTCATTCTTTTCTGACTGCTGCTATTTTACTCCTCAACCTGCATTTTAAATGTGTTAACATGAAATTTATTATAGTACTTGAGCTGAAAATATTTCCATATAAGGATTTATTTTGGGATCCCAGTAATAAAAGAATCAGACTCCTGTGGACATTCTGACTTCAATAACTCTTTGTAAGAAAATAGGACGTGATGTCATGGTTTACTACAGGCAAATATGTGGAGGATCTCCAAGCAGGCATATTATAAACTTTCTCAAAATCTAAAGCCATTTAACTGCATTGGTTTCTGACAACTGTTTTCTTTCTAGCCATTGCTGAGCATGGGAAGGCTTTCAGTATCTTTGCTTACAATAAGCTGTGCAGGCATAGCTTTTTCGGTCATACAGTCTTTTTAAAACCAAGAATTACTTGCAGAAATAGAACCTTTTTGATTAAGAGATTTAATCAATAAGCACTTGTACATTTTTTTTTTCAGTATTACACCATACAACAATATATGTATTCAAAGCCTTCAGCATACTGTTGGAAGACTGTGCAAGTCAGTCAAACCTCATGCAGGTTCTTCAGCTGCCTGTAGAGAGGACTGAAATGCTTTCAGAAATGCTCGCAGATTTTTTGTTTTAAAGGGAAAAAATTAGTTCAAATCAAAAGAATCTCTGGGATTAAATATTTAGGAAGTGTGGATAGTCAGGTACTTTAACATGCTGAAGGTGCTCGAGAAGGAGTGAAGTTATTTTATAGTGTTTATGAGATAGTGAATCCTCTCTTTCTACTTGCATCTTACGACTACTCATTTCTTATTAGGTTAGGATATGCACAGATTTATTAACTTTCAGTGGAAAATCTGAGATGCAAAATTTTTGTTTCTTCCTGGATCACAGGAAAATTTTGCCTTCTGAAGGCTAACAGTGTAATGGTACTGATTTGTGAATTTCCTATAAGAGTGATATTTCTTTACCAACTGTGTAGGATCCCAGTTGAAGGATCATATTCTGTGAAGATGAACTATTAGAAGGTATTAGTCAAGGCTCTAGTAAGGTGTGGTAATTTTCATATAGCTTTGCTAAGGCAGGGTAGATTTAACATAAGCAGAAAAAAAATATGCCTCTGACTTCAGAAGTGACCCTCACCCAAATTCTGTTTGTTGTTTTGAATTGTAAAAGCATATTAAACTTCTGAGGGAAAAAGCCCTCCAGTTTTTAAAAGAAGGTATTTTATCATCAAGGTTTCCTATAAAACAAATAACATGCAAAACAAAAACAATACACCAAACTCATGATAAAAAAGAAAGCAGTTAAAATCTTACTCTTACCTCTCTGCAGGTGTGTGGGAAAGTTATCAATGACTAAATTTGGACCTCAAAATGGAAATATTTACTAGTGTTTACTATAGCATTCTGAATTCCAACATCCTATTATTTGTACCTGCAATGAAAAAGTTACTGAAAAGATAAATATGGCAGACTACAGTTTCATAAAATTAAATTATTCAAAAAATTAAATTACTTCAGACAGAGTATTTCAATGAAAAACATAAAGATAATCATGCTCCTATGCCTGCAGTTTTTATTGTAATAAACTCTATGTTTTCTAACCAAACTCTTGCTTTTATAATCATGCTCCTATGCCTGCAGTTTTTATTGTAATAAACTCTATGTTTTCTAACCAAACTCTTGCTTTTTAATGAGAATGTTTAACCAAAGTAACTCAATAGCAAATAATTTAATTTCTCATGAGTTCAGGACTAACATTTTATGTAGCAAAGAGTGTGTTGCCATTTTAACAGGAACTATGGATATTATTATTAAGCACTGCCACTAGAAATGAACCTGAGCTGCTGAATTTGGAAAAATATCTGTCTTACAAACACGATGGTCTCTGAATGATGGTGATGTCTCTAGCAATATAGTAAGATGATTTTTGTTAGGATAAGCATAGCAAGGTCTGGTACAAAGCTCAGTCTCATCACATTGCTGACTATGGTTCTGTGTCATCACAATGACATGAAGTTCTTGGATGCTATGAAGATGTCTATCTCCTTTCCTATAGAATTAGACTACCTATGTCCTTTTGTGACATGATCAATGAAGGGTGAATGAATTTTTTCTTTTCATTTTATATTTGATCTGATGCCAGTGCTACCTACTGCATTCAATAAAAGATGACTTCAAATTTATATATTCCAGAGCTACGGTCCATGATTTCATTATCATATATTTGGGGATTCTCTAAAGTACAGGAAGAAGCTGCAGCTTAATGTAGTTAATTTGTTTCAGGGTGTTTTGGTTTTTTTGAGCAGTGTGTCAAATGTTATTTTTTAATATTATTGTCTCCTGGTTGAGAACAGTGTGTACTGTGGAGTTTTTCAGGTCTCATGCAAGGACTTACACATGAAGAGAATATCCAGAAAAAATGTCATGTAGCACAGGTATTTTTGTTATATGATATAGGAGACAGGCAAACTTAAGAATTTACTCCAAGTAAATGATATCTTCAAGAAAAGTATGCAAACAGGCATTGTTATATCTGGGCAGCTTTAGAAGACTACAACTTAAGTAAAAAATGAATGAGCTAATTAATGTATTAATTGATTTTATTAATATTTCTTTTAAGTTAGCTGTGTTTGATAACAACTTGGAAGGGTCAAGCATCTAATGATCACGGGATCTAACCTTTCAGGAAACAAGCTTACTGAACACAAAATGAACTTTGTCAGTTTTCCAAGGACAACCAGTCAGTATGAGTTGTCCTTATGACTTACAGCTCTAGTAACACTGTCTACATGAATTTTATAAGGCAGGATAACATACTATCAGAATTATAATGAATCCACTATCAGTTGCTCACAGTGCACTGTACTGTTGTTACGAATGTTGTACTGTGCAGTGTATTAGAGCTATCATAAAGTAGTTTTAACTGGGACAAGGTTTTTGAAGAGGAAGGTTGTTCTTGTTCAAGTCTAGGGCTCAGGGTGCCATGGCCAGATTGTTGCACAGACTTGATTTGAGATTGTCTGCAAGTTGCTTAATGTTTTTCTTCTTGGTTGGAAAACAGGGAGTATTTATGTGAGAACTGTATTGTGATGTGAAGTTAATCATGTAGGAAGATGTGCTGATGAACTGTATTGCAAAAATAAACTGATGTGTCAGATATTGCTCATGGAGCTGCCTCCAGAGCCTGTGGTTTATCAGAACTTGAGCTGTTGGTCTCGGCTTACATGCATTCAAAATGCTAATTTTGAAAAACCTCGGTTTACTTCCTTCAGGTGAGAAGACTTCTTTTATTCCTCCAAGATGCAGAAATAGGTAGCTATGTTGGTTGGTGTGTGTCTGAGGCAGCAATTGGAAAGGTAGATAGAGTGGGATAGAGAGGTATGGAAAGGGATAGGAAAGGGGCTAAAAAAAATTGTGTGTGTGGTGGAGAGAGAGAGAGAAAGAGGGAAGGAAGAGAGAGTGTTCTTTATGAGTTTGTATAACCAACCTATTTAATGTAATACAAGTTCATTTGTTTGATACTGTCTATTAATTTGTGACTATTGAGAGGTTACAAAGCTACATGTTGTTACAGCACTTGTATTCCTGCTTTCAGGGGTTGTCCTCTTTCAACAGCACATATACAGGAGGCTTTGTTTTGTCTTTCTGAAATGTTTTTAGTTACAAATGTTGTACCAGTAACTCTTAAATCATCTTCTTTCAATCAAGCTTTAATTGCCGTGAGGTACTGTGCTCAAGCTATCAGCAAAGAATAAACTGTTACTGCTGCTGGTATTTAAGATGTGACTACCATGGACATTGGAAAAAAAACCCCAACCTTAGACTGAGGAGAATGTTACTGCTATTGCATTGCTTTTATGAGGTCATCAATTAATGATGTATTAGTTCTGACTATGAAAACAGTAACATGCTAGGAATGAGTAAGCTGGAGATAGGAAAACTGCACCTAGTCAAGACAAAATTAATAGTGTCACTGAGTCGTTGTAACTCATAAAAATCCATAGCAGTGGCAGATAGACAGTGTACTGACAAGTTTTACAGAAAAGTGAGGCTTTGTCAACATTACATTTTTGTTAGATAGTGGCTGAGATTTAGATTGACATAGAGGAAGTAGAACACGTTGCAGGGACTGTTTTAAATGGGCAGATGCGTCTACTAAATTCCCTTTTCTCTATATTCATTATGCTGTCTGATACAACAAGCACTGATACCATGTATATGGCTTGAAAAATCCAGTTGCCCTTATTGAAAGGAATGTTAATAGAATAGTATTGCTTTCTGCAGGCTGTACTTTTAAAAGAATGTTTCTGGCAATTAAAGTGGAAATACAGAATTCAAAACATGAGTTGGTGTCAGCTGCATATGCCAATAATCTCCGTTCATGGGTACGTCAGGTTACTGGAGCTACGTTGCTACATGTAAATCGAGGGTAGGATTGTAAATAAACAACATCACTACTAAAAAAGGATGATGTCATTTTTATGTTTTCTTTTGACAACAAACTAATTCCTTAATTCATATGCTATGATGCATCATTCCCATATACAGAGACCTAGCTATAATTAACCGTGTTAGAATACTGACTCTGTAATGTTCCTTAAGCTTGAACTTCAGACGGTGAGAAAAGCTTCATACATACATGTGCATATGGGAAGAAAAGTTACTTGGTCAAATTAATAATTGGGCAGTTTAATAACTGGGTAACTTACTGCATCACAACAGCGCATTCTTTTTGCAAGTAGCAGACTACCAACATAAAGGAAAAACCCACAAACCCAAACGGTTTCCAGCATCCCATCAGTATTCAGTGGAAGTATTTGAGAAGAGAAAGGTGATTTCTTGTGAATCAGTACATTTGTTTTGAAAAGTATCTTGAAAGATTCTAGTAGATTAATATTTCATTCAAGTAGAAGAAAACAGTGGTTCCCGTGCACTCAGTCACTGTGTGACAAAACAATTTTTAAAGTAATTTTTTTCCTCTATTGAAAGCTCAAATTAGATTCGGCCTTTGAAGTCTCAGATATGCAGACACTGAACACACTGAGGACAGCATACTCCTAGAGGTGAATGACAACAAATATAGCACTCTTGCCTCTATAATATGTAACAATGTGAGCTTCGTTTTTACGGACTTTACTCATTATGAAATAGGATTTAGCTTTTTTAGTTATAAATACGGCAATAAAAACATGTTTATATAAAATGTAAATTATTTGAATTTCTGTTTAAACTGATTGCTGTTATCACCAGGGCTAAAATTTTATATAGAAAGACTGTTACGAGGAGGTGACATGTATGTAGAACCAAAATAACTGAGTATTAGCATAGTAGTTAAGTTTAATGAAAAAAACCCTGAATGCTTACACCCCAGGAAGGTGTGGGCAAGAGATGATGTTATTTAGGCTACTATTCCTGTAAAGAATGTGACTTTTATGGCTGCATCTCTACCAATAAATGAAATAATTCAGAGCTGTTCTTTGGCTTGGAGGGCAGGCTTGCATCCTGCAGCTTACAACTGTAGGTCTGAACTCATTTTCTTGTTACAGACTTTCCAAAAACAAAGAAAGAAAAAACCAAATAAAAGCCCCACACCCAAACCCCACAAAAAAACAACCAACCAACCAAGCAAAAGTTGATCCATATCTTCTCCTGAGGAAGAGTTCCTGCCCAGTTCTGATTCTTACACTGTCCGTGGCCAATTACAAAGCCAATTACATGCTTTGTACCTATACTACGAAATTACTACTAGGATTTCACTTACTGAGTTTTGAGTATGTTTTTTGTTGGAAAAAACTAGAGTCAAAGTTTGTATGAAAGTTTTATCTTTTATTAGGCCTAGTGCCAAAAATTTACAAGCTTTTGGAACATAAGCACTTAGTGATGTCTGCTGAATGGAGTTAATCACTACA
Source organism: Eurypyga helias (assembly GCF_000690775.1). Classification (NCBI taxonomy): domain Eukaryota; kingdom Metazoa; phylum Chordata; class Aves; order Eurypygiformes; family Eurypygidae; genus Eurypyga; species Eurypyga helias. The sequence goes on from NW_010255945.1 coordinate 51,466, forward strand.
AAGGTCTAAAAGCATCTGAAAGCATTTAAAAATGCTTACATGGAAATGCTGTTTTAAACATAAGCAAGTTGGTTTCTACATCTGCTCAATAGCTTGATACCATTTGTTCAGTGAGTGTTAAAGATGATGACTTTTGTCATTAATCGCTCTTGCAGTATACCTGGTTTTTTCATTCTTCAGTTGCTTTCTTCTTTATTCCAGGAGAAAATGTTTCGACTTTTGAATGTCTTTTTGATCTTCATTTACCGTTCCTCTTTTATACTCCTGTTCTGGAGGCCTCAAGTTAACTTTCTGATGGCGAAAAAGAAAAAAAAAGATACAATTTTCTGTATGTACAGTGCACTTAGCACAGTGTACAAAAAGAAACACTTGGTCAAAATGTGGGATAATTACCATATGCATATCCACTTGGAAATTCAAGGAATTGTTAGCTGGTTTTGCATTTGCAAACAAATAATTGAAATTAATCTTTTTGTGGAAAATTTAACGTCATCAGGAGTTAGCAGTTACGCCAACATGCTCTGTATCTGCTGTTATCATGGTCTTTATGTTATAGGTAATCGTGGAATGGTTTGGGTTGGAAGGGACTTTAAAGATCATCTAGTTCCAACCCCCCTGCCATGGGCAAGGATGCTCTCCACTAGGGTGTCATAACAATTAATGTCAATTTATTATTTATTAATTATGCATGTCAATTTATTTTCTAATATATTTCTGTCTGCATAATTTTGTCAAGAAAAATACTTTCTTATAAATGACTTTGTAATTGTTAGTTGCTGTTTAGTATTCAGATTTATTTCATTAAATTTTTTACAATGGAAAGAAATATTTTTGAAACAGCCAACAATAAATGAAGAATAACACTGAATCCTAACAAGATTTTTCCCTTTACCATTCATTCCAAATATTTAATCCCTAGTCCTCTCTAGATGACCAGGCAAGAGTTTCACAGAACTTTTTTTGGACAGTGCAATAGTAGTTTAAAAGTTACTAAGAGTACCAGGATTTTGTATCAGAGACAATGATATAATTTTTCACAATTTTTATTTAGTTTTCAGACTGTAGTTTTTATTAAATAATCAAGTAAGTTAATAGATTGAGTAGGTAGGCTACATGTAAGGTAGGGCATAGGAAAAACAGAAGGATATTTGATGTAGCCCTCATATAACTTGTGATCAAATTGGGTGAAGGTTATTGACAATTATTTAACTTAATTTTTATCCCACATCTTAGACTGTTTTAATTCAGTGTAATCACAGAAACTTTGTGATTCTGTGATCTTTTTTTATCGATCCTTCGAAAATCCTTTTTTCTTTGTGTAAAAATTTTGTGGGTTTTTTTTCCCTATATAATTCAGAACTGTTTATATAACCTCTGAGCTAACACTGTCTTTTGGAGTTGTATTTGAATCTGCTTCATTGCTTCTTTTAGAATTATTCATGATTTAATTGTATTTATTCACTTAGCACAGATCCATCTGTGGCCTGTTCCCAGTAGAAGGCTCCTCATTTCATCTCAATCACTAAATGCTAACATCTCATGCATTGCTTCTCTCCCTCTCACTTTTTGTATAGTCTTGTTCCTATGGTTACTTAAAGTGATTCTTTCTAGCAGAGTTTACAATATAATTGTTTCACTTTTTATTTGTCACTTTGGTGTGGTTTCTGCGGTCCTGACTTCATCTCTGTATTCAAAAGTCACCTTATCTTACATGATATGCTGTCTCCAGATCTCAACATCTTTTTCAGAGATGTGAAAGATTTTTTAAGTTGATTATATCCTAATCAACTCTTTTTTTTCGGGGCTGATATTGATGGCATGGTGTGTGGTATGTTGCTTCCTCATTTCTTTGAATAGTTTTGATTAGGCCGCTAAATTTTGACCAGTTCTCGGTCTTTTAATTAGAATATATATATAAACATTTTCTTCCTATCTTTCAAAGTGGAGTGATTTCCCCTATAAACTCCTTTCTACTTTATACGTTGGTATTTTCATCAGATGTAAACACACAAAGCCAAATTAAAGCAAATGTTCACTTTAATTTCACTTACTGGTTTTGTTTTTAAGACTACAATCTGCATAAATTGAATGGAATGGAATAGGTTGGAAGGGATGTACAGCATCATCTAGTAGTGTTGCCTGATCACTTTAGGTCTCACCAAAATTTAGAGCATGTTATGTAATTATATTTTGGCAAGATTAGTAGTTTCATTGTAGAAACCTTCATGCTGTTGCTTCAAGCTTGACAAATTTATTATTTCTTTTATGCTTAGCATGTTGACCGATCATGAATCCTATATCTCACCAACCTGGCTAATCTAGTAAATGTGGGATGGATGCCATTAGGTAATGTTCTTTTAAAGAAAAAAAAAAAGAAAAAGAATCCCACTGATAGATAAATAAGTTGCAAGTGAAAAGGGATTTCCAGTGCTAATATTGTTTATTATTTTCTCTAACTGCATCTCATGTCTATTTTACCAAATGTCTGAAGAAAATATGGATTTGAATTCTTACCCCTTTTTTTTCCTCAACTTTCTCCCGCTTCCTAGCTGCTCCTCAGAATTTTTTCAATGTAATAATTTTGAATTGCATTGTTTTTCTTCCATATACTGCATATATCTTCTGGAAGAAAACTCACTACCTGAGAAAATGGCTACTTTATGAAAAAGTCTTTAGCTTTGTATAACTGCCAGAAAAAAAATAAAAATCAAGATTATTTTTACACATATATATGTTTCCATGCAGTCTTTGCATGAGGTGTTTACAATAACAAATTCTTGAAAAAATGCTTGGTAAATGAAGAGTCACTATTTTATCCTAGTATGAAAATATTATTTGCATTGTACGGGGCCAAAAAGGGCTGTTCACAGAACCTATCCCATTAAAGTTCATCTACAACGAGAATTTTCACGGTTCTTTTAAAATTGTAATTATGGTGAAAAGTTTGCCATTTTAAAAAAATAATTTATCATTCCCTATTATTATATGTTTCCCATCCAGTTTACAGAAGTGGAATTCTGTAATTCTTAGCAGGATGCACAATGGGCATCTCTGATGCTGAGGCTTCCAGGATTCCTAGCTCTCTTCATGTTTGGCTCTTACCGTCTACTTTGTCCATGTGACATATGCTATGTAAGAGCACTTTATTTATTTGGAGAGAGTGTTAACTGAGAACTGAGCTTTCTGGGCACAGATGTTAAAACAGTTTTAATCTGTCCTGAAAGACAGAAGCAGAGGAAAAGCTGGTAGGTTTTCCTAAGTTCTTTTCAGAGTTGAAATTGTTTCAGATACTTCTCCCTCTTTTGACTGCCAGAGCCTTCCAGAAGGTGGAATTAAGAGCGTATTTACAATACAAAAGAGATCCCTTACTGTCAGCTTGGGCACATCACTATTATGACATGACAAAAAAGACCTTCCATTCCGGAGTCAGTACCTCTGTGTGGTGCCTGTACCATGTGAATGTGCATAATCATCGCTGAGTATCATCCCTTTTAAGTTTATTCAGGTGAACAGAGCTACATTTTTCTAAGCATGTTTGAGATTCTGTGTATGCTCTGGTGAATTCATATTTTAAAGTTTTTCTGTACAGCAATAAAAAGCACAAACAGTGATAGGGTAGATTCTGTATTATAGAAAAGTGGCTTGGACACCTTCTGATGTCCTACTCTACTTTTGGGGCCAACCACTGAATGTCTTGCTCGGTAGAGTTCCTACAGATAACCCTGTTACTGCTGATGTGGGCCAGATTTTATCCGTAATCCAGGTGGGAAGGACTCAACCCAGTAGCTGCTTTCCATTCTTTAGTAATATGTACTCTGACATTGAATCTAGGGTTTTTTTTATTAAAAGGTGAATGTTTATGGAATCAGTTTGCCTCCATAATTTGATTTTAATAGGTGGTGGAACAAGGGAAAAAAATAGGTGACAAAATATTTGACAAAAACTGATAGAAGGTAAGAGAACAAAGAGAACTGAAAGTGAATTTTATTCTCTCTTGTCCATCAGGATCTGTTTTTTTTACATATTGTGTAAAAATAGAGTCCTTGAAAGAAAGAAGGAAAGAAAGGATGTTTAATATAAATTGTATCTTCTTTAAAGAACAATAAAAAACACGTATCATTTTGAGACTTACTTTATTTTGCTGAGATTTTAATGTCTAAAATGTTTTAAACTACTATATAAAGGTAGGGGCTTTTTAATCAAGTAGGTTTAAAGGATGTTAAGATAATTTTGTAGTATTTTTTTATGAGCATAAAACTACTTTTAAAGGAAATATGTACCTAGAAATAGAATTCCAAAGTAGCAGATCCATTATACTTCATTAGAAATGGCAAGCGTACAGGTAAATATCTTCACTATATTTTCACTATCTGAGGAAAGAAACTCCTATTCCTTAGCTTTAGCCATCTAAGAAGTTATGTATCAAGGTGGAGATTCATCTGCCAAAAGTAGTCTGTCTGAAGTGTGGCTGTTGACATCTTAGCAAGTCACCTCCTTCCACAGTCATGGAAAGCAGCAGATATGTCTAGAGAGTGATACATCTCTGCGTAAGATAGACCACAGGACTCGCCCTCTGGAGATGCCTGTGTTTCTTTGTTGACTGTAAGCAACCTAGATAAAGAGTTTGGACTGAATGCTTAAATTTAAGAAGGTAAAGAAGATTAAATTAGGTGGGTGAAGCTGTCAGTGTAGCTAAATTATTTTGAGAGTGTAGATGCAGAACTGTGTCTATAAGTTGTCCATTAGATGAATCTGTAGAAATGATCACTATGTTTTAAAACAGTTGAAGAAGCTTAGTATGTTCTGGGCATAGTAATACAAAGAAATAAGAAAATTTATAGTTCAGAATTTGCTCAAAATGTTGCATATCACACACATGCTATTTAGCAGGCAGTCAAATCACATTTTAGTCAAGGATTAAAACTTCCAATATCCCTCTGGATTCACTGCGACTGGTGTCTGCCACTGGGTTCTGGTAGCTGGGTTCATGACGTAACATGTACTTATTTTAGTGCACGTAAAAGACTGATAAATCATTTCGTGTATCATTTCCAAAATCAATTAATATGCTGTTTAAACAACCAAAGACATGGTATTTCGTGGTGTTAATACCAATAGGAAATCTAGTTTTGGTTTTAGTATAAAAACAGTCCTCCAATGCTGTAAAAAAGGATAAATTAGTGCAAATGTTTTGTTTATTTAGAATCTTCCAGTGAACTAAAAAATTTTATCAGAGTTTTATGAAGTAGGCTTACTGCTGTCATCCGGTTCCCTGCAATTTGCTAAAGCTACAATGCTAGGTTCTTTTAGAGTTTAAGTCTGCAATGATGCAGGTAACTACACCGATCCCTCTAAAAAGTATACACTATTCCAAACATAGCAAAAAATCCCAAAGACTTAACTTTAAAAGTCTGAATCAGCATTAAATGAACTTGGAAGTGCAGCTATCCAAACTGGTAAGTGCTGAATTCCCTCTTCCCTTGCTAACTGTAATAGTTCCTCCTTAAAAATACATCTTTAAATATCTTATTTGGCACTATGTCTTTTTTTTTCAGTGCTCTATGAAAGGATGTTAATTCAAAATACATAATGCCCCTCAGCATGTTGAAACACTGAGAGAACGAGAAATATTTGTAAAGATCAGATGTGTCTCTCCAATCTGTAGTAGTTGTCCATATCCAGTTTTATTTATTATAGATGTAATTTTTAATATCATTATTGGAAAGAAAATGCTGATAATCCTAATGTCCAGTTTTATATGTTTAAAAGAATGAATACTTAGTCTGAATAGTAAATCTGGACACCTTAATCATATTGAAAGTTTATCATCCATTTGTTTTTATAATACTTCTTTTCCACAGACACCAGACTAAATTTGATTGCTTATCTGTTAAAAGCCAAACTTACATTCATTTTTGTGCAAGTAAGGATGTACCTTACAATCCTTTAAAAGAATTCACATATAGATGATCAGTTCTTAGACTACAGATTGCTTTTATGTTGTCAGAATTTTGAGTCTCCTAATTCATATTTGCCTACTGTGTTTCAAAAAGGGAATCAAATTGGTTTTGTGGTACATTAATGTTTTATGCAATATTCCATAGAGAACATTAAATAAAAATAAAAGAAAAAGGTTGACCTCTAACACTTGCACCCATTTCTTATGTCAAACTGGGAGATGTTGAAAGCCCTATATGGTCGTAACCCTTCTATCTAACTGTGACCCTCCTTAACATTAAGCAGGTGACTCGATTAAACATAAATCAGGCATAAAATGCCCTGCATGAGGCAGCACAGTGAATCAAGCAAATTATCAAATGGCAAAACTCATTCTGTGCTCTGGGCAATGTAAGCTGCCAGCACTTATACATCAAAACTTCACTCAGTGTAAGATTGATTTTATTTTATTTTGTTTATTTTAATTCCCTACAGCAAGCTGGGTTAGTCGTGTAAAATGCTGTCTGCATCGTTACGTTCCTAAGAAATGCTTTTCTTGTTTAGCAAAGGCCGAGCACAATCTTAAACAACGTAATCCGTCGAAGAGCAGATATGCTGCACTCTGTCGTGGGTTCTTCTGGAGCGTGATACTTTGTGCTATAATACCGAAACTTAAGCTTCTGTCATTGTATAGATTTTTTTTTCTGTTTATTTGTGTGTATATCAACGTACTATCAACTTTATCAGAAATATGAGCACCAAAGGGATGATGTTATAAAACTGAATCGCCAGTAGCCATTGAACATATTTCCAGTTTCAGTAAAGATCCTGGGATTAAAGCGTGTAAGGCCAATCTTAAGGCAAGAATGAATTTTTATGTAAGATGATACATGTCTTCCTTTCACAGTTGCTTTTTATGCTGCCTTAAAACATGTCAAAATAATCCCCAGCAGAGGAGCCTAAAAGGAATGTCAGCTCTGTGGTTATGTAAATCGAATTGAGTGCTTTACAGCAGGTTTAAGATTTTTATAACTCAGGAGTTGTTAACAGCCAGCTGGTTTGTATCTGTTTTTTATGGTTATTCTTGTCATAGGCAGCCTCCACAATTTTTAATTATATTTTATGGTATGTGTTTTCCCTCCTCTTGAATCCCCCAGCCACTCTTTGCTTCAAAAGATATTTTCCACTGGGAAGAGAAGAAGCATTGCTTTGGGATTCCATCATTAGAAATACTGTTGTATAATTACCTCCTGCTAACAACAGTGGAGTGTGAATCTCCATCACAGATCTTTAACTTGCTATGCCAGGATGGAAATCTATAGTATTGTGCACACCCAGTTAGGATGTGGTGCCTGCAGCCCTTAGCTCAGACTTGTCTGCTTCTTTTAAAGAACTGATTTATGGTGTATATTGCATTCACAATGCAAATTCCTCTTTTCTTCGCACTTCAGGTTTGAATACGTGTATTGTGCTTTGCAGAGTTGATTACATTCCATGTTCTGGATCACCACTCGTTTTGTGACATACATTCTCAAAAATACCATGTATTTTATTTATTTTAGTGACTGCAACAGTGATACTGGACAAACACAATCTTTTTCTTTTTTTTTTTTCCATAGCAGTATAATTTCAAAACTATAGTCTGATACCCATCTGGAACAGAATTAATTTAAAAATACAGAACAACACTTTTCTCTGTCTGAAAATACAAATACTATGCCTGACAGCCTGAAAAGGCAATGCCTTTTTTTTTGTTAGACTTTGAGAAGTTATGAAATATTTAGTCATATGAAAGTGTGAAGACATTACCAGAAACTATGCATTCTTGAATGTTTTACAGCGTTTTGTGAGTGTTCTCCCTCCACAAAAGTAAACGGACCGCTCTCTAATTGTCTTTAATGGTAGATCCGCCTATTGAAACACCTCCTCTCCTTGCAGATGTCATGATGTAAGAGCTAGAGTCCTAAATAATTGATCATATGGAGAAAGCGGTTTGTAAGATGGTTAAAAGACTGTTAAGCTTGACAACTGTAAGATAACAGAAAGACTACTATAAGCCTTTTTTCAGGTGAGGTTGAGAAAATTAACACTTATTTTTAGTTACAGTCTAAAATAGTTAGAGTCAATCTCACTTGAAAAGCCTATTTTGAAAGTGTAAAGGAAATAATTTATGCTTTTGTGTTGTATTCCAAGAATTGATTTGTGTAATCCAGTTTCATTATTTTAACAGACTGAAATCAATAGAAGTATTATCATCATACCTAATATATTCAGACATTATGGCTCTATAGATCTTCTTGTATTACACAATATTATATTTAAATTTGAATGTTAAGTGTTTATTCTGACCCACTTATGGTCTAATGCCTAATGTCAGCGGCTTCTGAACTACAAATTCAAATCTCTACTGTGTTGGCTTTATATTATTTTCTAGAGCTACACAGGAGCATACTATGTAAATACATAGGATAAATACTTAGTGTCAGAATTGATTTAACTGTTAGAATTTTCTTTTCTTCAAAATATAATTCAGTGGGAAAGACAAACATTCTCAAACTAGTTATCTTTAAAACTACAAGGTTGCTGAAAATAAAGTTGAAATGTTGGTAAAAATATACTGACCTTACCAAAATAAATTTTGGACATTTAATCGTATTATTGCTATTTTCAATTATTTCAGTATTAATCTTATTTGATAAAGTTTAAAATACATAGGAAGACTGAAGATGTGAGTATTAATAACAATAACAACAACAAAAAAGAAAATACTGCATCCAAATACATGATAGGGGTGCACTCATGCAGAAATGATACAATAGGAATAGCATGTACTAAACCAGCAAGATACATGTTATATTATTTTTAAAAATTACACATTATAGATACATAGATAAACAATATATTATTAAAAAAAAAAAAAAAAAAACCCAAGGAAACTCATAGACCTTATTCTTACCAGAATAGGTAAATGCAAGATATTTCATGGTTTAGGAGTTAGAATACTGCAGCTGGAGTTCATGGCTTCACCTTTCACTTACCCCAGCCAGAACTGCATGTATTTGCTAACTGTGACCTACAAAATTAATTACAATTTCTTTCCTCTCTAGGGCTGTTGAGGACAGTGTTTGCTGTTTATTTATTGTTATTTATTCATTCAGGGTTCCAAAATATGTCTAAAGATGATTAGTTTTTAGGAAACCAAAACATATATAGAATTTTTAATTACTTGTGTAGCCATATTTTAACAATTTGAAATAGAAATAATTTTATGTTGAAAAAAACTCTGCTTTAAGGCACTACTACCCTAGTTTGGCTTCCAGCAAAGTGTTCAAAAAGTGGACAGATACCTGCTTATTTCAATTATGCAATAGTATTTAAAATAAACTATTTTTTGGGTGTTACTGTGTGGTTTGCAGGACTTGACCTGCTTGGAACAATTCATTTGAACAAAGAAAGATGCTCAGTTTTGACTTAATCTTAGAGAATTTCTGCATTTGTTAGATGTTACCCGTAAAGGTGTTTTAGAGAAGCAGAGTTTGTGCCAGGGTAGGCTGAACCAATGAATCTGGAAAAACACATCAACAACTGAAGATGCTGTTCTTCACGTAAGGCTTTAATGCATTAACTCACGCTAGATGCACCTTTGCATGGAGGTTGGTTTCCCTCAGTGTTAATACTTCCCTGTTTAAAACAAGCATTAGTATTCTTAGTGTGGTGTGTGTACACTTCACTTTGGATTAGAAACAGGCCTGAGAATGGTGCTTTTACAAAATAAGTTCTTAACTCTGAATGAATGTAGAGATAAAGAATGATCTATTTTCCTACTGTATCCTTGAACAGGTAACCTGTTGTAATAGTTCTCAAATATACACCTGTTTTTTCCTGTCTGTAAAGCATGGTAAGATTATTAGATGATCATATTGTTCCTCTTTCTTTTCAGGCCGTTTTAAAAAAAAAATCTGATGGCTTTATGCTACAATTAGATTAGAAGTATATTTTTTAATCCTTAATATCCTGTTTTCCAGAATACGACTTCCTTTACAGTCAACAAAAAAATAACTAGTCACATTTTACAAGCATAAGGTAAAATCATTATATTCCCTGTTATTGTCAATGATTTAGAAAGCAGTACATTTCATATTTAACTAGCTCAGATAGTAACAGAAGGTTGTGGATTAAAAAAAAAAAAAAAGCTTTTATTTTCATAAAGCCCTAAATAGCTTTCAGGGAATTAAGATTTTTAACAAATCATCATAAACTAGTTTTTTTGAAAATTACTAAACCCTTGATCGTATTCCCTCCCTGCTTCAGAATTTCAGTTGATCGTATATTAACTGGAATTTCAAATTTGTAAAAAATCTTGTATTTGTTAAATTGATGGTTTTAAGAAAGAAAACCTCCAGCTAAACTAACAAAAATCCTAAATGTTTATTTCTTATTCTTTGTTAATGTCGCCTGGGCTCAAAAGTGTTTTGTGACCTTTAAAGGTGCATGGTAAATTTGAAAGCACTGTTTCACTTTCAGATTTCCTTTGTGGATTTTTAGCCATGTACACTTTACACTGAACCACTGCTCCCACTCCTTAGGCAAATTTAGCTTGCATTTTATGGACTTGGTTTGACTTTATAGATTTAGAACCATGGCTGATAACAATATTAATACATGGTTGGCACTTTTTTTATTTTTGTAGCTTTATACAATTCTTGGCTGGTTTATATTAATAATCCTTCTCTAAGGTTAAGGAAGTATTATGTGCCTCTAATAGGTAGATGGGAATAAAATTAAAATGTAGATGACATATCTGATACCTTCTGGTAATATCAGAATTATAATTCAAGAGACTCTAATTTCTTCTTTTGTTCTTTTGCTAGTACAATCATGTTTTTAACTAAAAGGGCAAGCTACTTCAAAACTCATTCAGATATTATTCAGATATGTTCTTTCAGTGTCTCTTTAAAGATTCTTGCTACCCACTAAGGATTTCTGTGGAAGGGATGCTTGGCACATGTGGTTAAGCAGAGGTCTTGTAGGTGTGGGGTAATGTTCTGTCTGGATTTAATTTACAAGTAACTGAAGATAAATCATGAGAAAATGGCAGACAGGAGATTCAGACAGGCCATCAGCTGTCTAACCAAGTGACTGACCTAGGGGCATCTCTAAATCTGCCAAAATAACTGTTTATAGAATCTGTCAAAAAGCCAAATCCTACTGCTTGAAAAAATATCTGCCATAATTTTGCATCTGGGTCTTTTGTATGAGCATAAAGGATGAGGAAAAGAAAGTAAATGCATGGTAAAGTATTTTGTGCTAATGGCATTCCACAGACGCTATTGCTTTTTTTAACACTTGTGTGAAACATTCGATGCTGGTGAAGGGCTGATGTGGGGAGAGACATCAAAAAGGTTGGAGCTTTGAACTTTTAACTTTTTTGGTGTTTATATGGTAGGTTGAAATAAAAAAAATAGGTTTAAATGTCGCTTTGCTAAAATGACAAGATTAAGGTGAACTGATGCTGCAGCTGGATGCAAAAGAATATTTGATCCTATTGATAAAGATGATATTTCATAGAATGGTTTGGTTTGGAAAGGAGCTTTAAAGATGATCTAGTCCATCCTCCCTGCCATGGGAGGGACATCTTTCACTAGATCAAGTTACTCAAAGCCCCATGCAGCCTGGCTCTGAACACTTGTCTCCAGGGATGGGGCATCCACACCTTCTCTGGGCAACCTGTTCCAGTGCCTCACCACCCCTATCGTCAAAGATTTCTTTCTTATATTCAATCTAAATCTACCTTTTTCCATTTTAAAACCACTGACCCTTATCCTGTCACTACAGGCCTTGGTAAAAAACTGCTCCTCATCTTTCTCAGAAGTCTCATTGAAGTATTGAAAGAATGCAGTAAAGTTTCCCAGAGCCTTCTCTTCTCCAGGCTGAACAACCCCAGCTGTCCTAGCCTTTCTTCATAGAAGAAGTGTCCCAGCCCTTTGAACATTTTTGTGGCCTCCTCTTCACCTACTCTAACAGGTCCAAAGCTTTCTTGTGCTGTGAACCCCAGAGCTGGACACTACTCCAAGTGGGATCTCACGAGAGAGGAGTAGAGCAGGAGAATTACCTCCCTTACCCTGCTGGCCATGCTTCTTTTTATGCATCCCAGGATACAGTTGGCTTTCTGGTGTTCTGTTATTTTGGTGTAGAAATTTCAACAAACTGTTCTTTTAGGAGATTCAAAGTATGAATCCATCCAAAATTCATCTGTATCATCAGTATTGTAGGAAGCAATCTTTTTTCCATGTACTGAAGCCATTTTTTAACTCATTTTGTATTTCATACTCTTTGTATGAGCAATATCAATCACTTATGCTTGATCGGTAGCAGTTTCCTAGGGAAGTAGAACATTTCACTAAAGTTTTGTAAACTTTCTTGCAACAAACGTGAGAATGGAAAAAACCTACTTGTAAATATTTTTCTTCCAAAACGTGGTCAGGAGAAATAACACTATAGTGCCACTTTTGAAATGTGTCTTCTGTAGTGGAAGTGGGTAGGGTGTCAGCAGCAAAGAGAAAAACGTAAATACAAATGCATGTGCACTCTACAGATTTGATCATGATACTACATTATGTGTATATGAATATCTCTGTAGATGAAATTACATCTTTATTAAATATTGTTGCTGGAACGACGGAATCACGTTGATTCATCTGCCTTCATTATGTGGAACCTCACTTCATAGCACCCATTGGTAAGCATGCAGCATAGGTAAAACACAGTTCTCTTGTGGCCTGCTACTGCCATTGAAAATCTTTTTTTGATAGATGGAGGAACTACTCTATTTCAACCTTGGCAAAGAACTATCTCATGTGACTAATATGTCCAGTTAAAGAACAGAACAAAGAATTGCAGAAATGTTAAATAAACTTCTTGAGCCACTGGGGGAAAAAAATCCTTAATTTTATAGGCTGAACGTGTGTCACAAATTTAAATTCAACAATAGATCTGCATTCTTTTAAAAAGTAATTCCACCATTTCTATACCTGAGAATATCTTAACTACTGATTAATAATTCAGTTTTAAAGAAACTCAACAATTCAATGTAAGGAATTGCAACAAACCCATTAATTTCCCCTTATTTCCTCTGAAGTTTATGCATGCCAAAAAAAAAGTTGGAGTTTTTTACGTTAGTGGCTCGCATGGCATGTTTCAGAGCTCATGTGTTCTTCACTTCACTTTAGAAAGTGGCCACCAGGCTCATTGGGCTGTGTAGTGAAAAATGCTCTAAAGTGAAATCAACAGTTTTGACTTGAAATCTTACTAGCTGCTTGTATGAGTTGCAAAGTGAGTTAAAATCAACATGAGTATCAAGTCATTAGAATGTGCATGTTGTTCTGACAATAGGGTAAAGTAATACTAATATTCCTGTTTCGTTTTCCAAATGATTCATACAGAAAATTTTAGTCTAGAAGTTAAAGCATTGAAGACTACTAATGTCTAGAAAATACTGAAGAAATGTGTATACACTAATCAGAAACAGGCTATGCATATTTTTATTTGAAAAATTAAAGACATTCTCTCCATGTGCTTCATCTCCAGTGTTGATACTCTCATTGCTAAGTACTGAGATTGCATCGTGCAGTTGGTTGAAGTTGGATTACTTGAGGTTGGGATAAAAAAGTGAGTTATTATCTAGATACTAATTAAATTTTTGTCAATTATTTTTATTACTCACTTTGTGCTAGACATGCAGTCCATCTTGCCAACCTGAAGGTCAGAGAAGTCTAAAACTTGGAATTTAGAAATGATAATAAGGAAGGTCATAACCCAGAGGAATGAGAAATTATAAAATGCATGTCCCATCCCGGTCTTGTGCGAATGTTGACAAGGTGCAGGAAAGTGATTTCCATTAACAGATAGCCTTGTGAAAATCCTAGTCTATTGACAGCCTGTTCATTAGTGGCTGAAGAAAAGATTAATGTAATTATCTGCTGCACGTTGTAATCTAGTTCTTTCTATAAATGGGGAAACTGTAATACTGTTGTCAAATTTTGTCTATTGATTGATGCCACCAAGTTGAGAGGAGTATGGTAACATAAAATTTTGCATTCTGCAAAGTGTTGTTAGCAATGTACATATAATGTCTCATTTACATATATCATGAGGATTTCTTGGGGTTCTGCCAAAGACAAACTTGTAGACCCCCTTATGCTTATATGTTTGGTAAGCTTTGAGTACTTGTTCATAATGAGGTAGGCAGTGGTACCAGTCAGCTCTCGACTTGAAGAATTATGCCTTTTGGAAGCATGTGTGATCATGTACGTAAATCTGAATGGCTGCAGTGACTTAGAAAAGTTACTGCATGCTTGTTTTTTGAAGTATAAACAAATACCATGATTATGTATGCATTATAAATACCGCATTTTCCTCTTTAACATGTGGACTTCTTGAGTACCAGGCAATTCTGAGGTACAGAACAAAAATATTTAGAGATGTCGGTCTGCGATAACACTGTGGACTTGAGAGAACTCCCCTGATTTGGGGTCTTAGTTTGGCAATGCTTTGCGTGCTGGGACAAGGCAGTAGTGCACACCATCCCACTGTCACACCACGGTTTGTATTGCAGAGAGATATGGGTGCCTTCAAAGGTAAGACGCCACCAGTGTGTGATTTGTCTAGATTCCATGGTGCTGCCCATGGAATTTAGTGTGCCGTTACCAGGTGCAACAAGTAGAGCGTATAGGTGAGAGAAGGCTGTCTGTAAGGATTGACTGCCTTTTCATCTGAAAGCAGGACTACGCGGTGTTCCCCGTAAGTCATTATCACAGCTACTTTGTACAGTATCACAGTCCTGCATCGCAGTACAATACTGTGCTATCAGTGTGCTGTAATAGTACATTTAGCCCCATGCCTTGCCTCTGGCGCAGCGTAATGCATAATGGATCTGACAAAACTTTAAAAAGGAAATAAAAGAAAAAAAAAGGGAAGAAAAAAAAAAGAAGAGCCCCGAAGCCACAGTGCAGCTCTTGAAGTTACAACACTTCAAGTGAACAGAGGGGTGGAGGAGGAGAGAGGGACTCTCCTGACCCTTTCAGGTGAATTCTTTACATTTTGAAACGTGAAAATTCTCTTGCCCAACTTCCTGTGCTTTCTGTGTGAAAACACTCGTATATATGCCTTGAAATAACCAGTGGATTTCTGGGATTTTTTCCAGTGTTACACTGACTTCTGTCATTATAATGCTTGGTGCAAGCTGCTTTGCGCATTGCTGTCGTGGTTTTGTTGTGCAAATACAGATAGGCAATCAGAAGAATATTACAGAATTTGTTAGTATATATTGCAATCTTAAGGTTTCTGGTTTAGGTGTGGGTTTTTTTTTTTTGTGGGGTCAGGAACAATACCTACTTTATGGCTAAAAAATAAAAGATTCAAAAATTTTTCTTTAAAGATGTTTTTATTTTTCATTTTAAGTGTAGCATAGTCTTATGATGTTATGATGTTAATGAATAATCCTATGAAAACTTTCTTTAAAAATCTTGAAATAGCAGTTTATATTTTAAAGGTCTACTGGAGATACATTAAGGAGGAGTTATGATAATATTTCATCTTAGGAAGGTAATTGTTTGCAGCTAAAGCCCTGCATTACTTTCCTTCTCTTTTCATGAGTAGAGAAAATGCTGTTTTCATTTCTGGGGAAGGCAGGAGCCTGAAATAAGTCTGCAGCTGACCGACAGTGTGAATCTAATCGTACTTTCTTTGGGCAAAAATGTAGCTTTGGAACCAAAGCCATAAAGGTCACAAAGGTTTTGATACTACACTGAGTAAATATCAGTGAGCTGTTTCTTCAGTGTGTGCACCCAGCACCGGTTCCTCTACGGCCACATCCATCTCACCAGACGGCTATAACAGTTAAAACTGTACTGCTGCAGTCCACATCTAAAAGTCTAAAATCTCATTTTATTCTGAACTTGTTCCGATGCCGCAAATACTTACACACCTGAATAAGTTAGATTTCACACACATGATTAATCATTTGGAATACAGTAGGTCTATCGGAAAGAATTTGGCAATTCTGTTTGCAAGGCTGAGCTCGGGAGTTGTAGGGAGACGTATTTCCATGGGCCCATCAGGCTGCCTCAACAGTGTTTAGATATTAGTTTAATCAAAGAACTGTGTGCCATTACCCCAGAATCTGTGTCAAGCTGTGGATTAGGTTTATAAAAAAAAAAGCTACAAAAGCTCCTGCTGGTTGAAAGATTATGAGTATTTAGCTACATTACTGCTGTTACAGGCATGAACACGTCCTTTCAGTATTTTTGAATTGTAGCAGTGTTACAATTAATTAATTGTGTCCATCTAGTTATAAATTAGACCAAAGTTAAAGGCTAAGGGGTTTTTTTGGTTTTAATTTTCTTGTTGTTTTTGACTGTATAACCTAAACTGAAATACACTTCTCTGGTCTCGAAAGAATGTGTCAGTAAAAGACATTGTAGTTAGTCAAATTTAAGTATGTTAAATCAAGAAAATTCATGGAACACCAATACCTACCAGTAACTGTCATTATGTTAAACCTTTAATTTCTTGTAACAGCGAAAATAGTGTTGTGAGAACATGAGATAATACACATAAGAAGAAGAAAGGAACTTCTGTTTTCAAAAAGCGCAGGGAAGTTGTTCCCATAATAAGTCATTCTATTAAACAAGAGCCATTATTACACTCTAGCAATGCAAATGTAAAACAGAAAGTCTGTTAGGAACATCATTGTTAGCATAATATATTGTTAGTTTATATATTTTTCCCTTCCCACATACTTTTTAATTCCATGCTATTCAATTGGAGATTGTGGATCAAGATTCAACAATAATGGAAAAGTATTTTTTTATATTGTTCAAAGCTGACCTCTGCTTTTAAAAAGACTTGATCTGCACTTTTTCATCTGTTTAGAAGCATACATTTTTAGTTAAGAAATTGAAGACAATCTCTTTGTCTTTTTCCTAAGCTGGGGAGGTTGAGATAAAAAAGAAAGTCTGCTTTAAAAGTCACACATGGCTGTAATTTAAGATTTTTTTTTTTTACCTCATTGTCCATAACAGTTGAAAGAAACCTTCAATGAAAGTTTATTAACTAGGCCAATGCCTGAGGCAATAAAGGTTCATTTATTACCAGTTTCTGGGCTGTTTTTCTTCTTCTATTTTTCCACTAAACTCATAGCGTAAGATAATACTTCACAAAATTAAACCTTTGACCTTCTGTGGAGTTAAGTTGCCTTTGATTAGATAAAGTAACAATTTATGGTCCAGCATGAGGTTGCACATGAAATGAATAATGCAACAGACTGAATGAGAACTGAGAATCTATTGCTTTTGAAAAGATGACTGTTGTTTAAGAAAGAATGTTCTCTCTTTAATTGTGTTGTAGTGATGCTGTGTGCATTCCAGTAGCATTTTAAACTGTTGCTGAAAACTACAATATAGCCAGGCAGTTATGCAGTATACATTGTTTAATTCTGTCACAATTGCAGCAGGCCAATACTAAATTCACAGATTACAAAACCCTGTTAAGCTATAACAGTTAGTTATTTGTTGTGGCATTTGCAATGCACTTTATGATTTCACTTTTTACTCTTCAGTACAAAGGAATAAATCCACAATAGAGAATAACTTAATGGAATGTAAGTCCGTCAGTTCCGTAATGGCAAATATTAGTGACAAAATAATTACATTTACCCATTTTTTTTGCAGCGTAATGGAACCTGCCAGTAGCTAAAGAAATACAGTCTTAGTATTCAGTTTTATCTATTTTTCATAAAACAAATCAAGAGGAAGCTACTTCTTTCTAGGTCAATGTTTTATTTCTGCAACGGTGTTATTAATTGCGGAGACATACTGTAAGTCAAAAGATTTTTAAATTTGAAGATTACTGTGGAAATTTAGCTCTTCTGGCTTGTTTATTTTAAATGCAATACTCAGACCTCAAAATTCATATTGCAATTTAGGAGTAGTTACAGGAAAAAGGTCTGATTAGTCTGATGAACAACAGATGGTTTGAGCCTCACATACACTGGTTTTCTCCCAGTGCAAGACTGGCAATTTCATTTTAACTGCACTAGTCAAAACCAGATCATACGGCTGAATTTTTCTAAGTATTCCTTCTTAACATTTAGAGTGTGATTAGTTATTTCGCTTTTGTTTTTTACATGCCTCCTTTGATAACAGCCCATTAAAAAATATTAAAAAAGGATCTGGATGAGCAGTGTATGTTGAACCATGCAAGCTGAACAAGAAAACAGTGCTAGAAGAGCCGACAAAAATTTCTTGATTATCCCATAATAACAGGTAATGACATTTTTAGGGTATACCAATATTGTTGTGTTGGATCAATCCAGGCAGCTTAACAGAAATAAGGCTTCTGGATAACTCTGAGATTCCAGGCCTACCTTATACAATGCTACTAATGAAACTCAGTATATCTTAGCGGAACACTATGATGTAGTCTGAAATTCCCCTTTCTGCAAACCAGTCTACGTTTTGCAGACTGGTTTGCAAATCAGACCTCTGTCCTCCTGCAGATTGCTTTCCCCTCCTTGTTTTATGTATCACACTATATAAAACACCCATTAGATCAGAGACTGAGGTTAGGATCCTATTTTGTTTGAAATAACTGGGCAGCAGCATAATAAGCTACCAAAAACTTTTACCTGAGCTGCTGAAATCCATGAAACCAGTGCAATAATCTACAGTGATCGGGGTCAAGTCCTAGGAGGTAACCCTCTCTTTCTTTCTCAAGCAGAGTTTTTCAGATTTTAGGAATAATTTTGCCCAAGTAAGAACCTCAGTTTGAAATCTGGAATTAAGTCAAGAAAAGATATGAATTATTTTGACCTCAGTACCACTGAAATAAACTTTAGGAAAAAGGATTAAGCATTAATTTGAAATAATGAAAAGAGTTCCTTCAGAATTTAGATAAGATTTGGACCTCCTCCCATGCAATGAATAAAGACTTTCTCCAGAATGAACTTTCCAGCAAATAAATGAAATTAAATGTAATGCACTGCTGACAGTCGCATTTTGGTTTTCTGTCTGTTTTGTGACGGCAAAGATGGGGTATCTTGAAAATATTCTCAAAGTCCTAAAGAAATAAGTTCTGAAAATACATGTGTATATTATTGGATTTTTTAATGTACCCATAAATACGTATATATAGATAGTATACGTAAAGGAAGGTAATAGTTATATTAAGGATGTTATTAACTATTTATTGGAATAATTATTAGGAATTATAACTACTAGGTA
The DNA here is from genome assembly GCF_000690775.1 of Eurypyga helias. NCBI lineage: Eukaryota > Metazoa > Chordata > Aves > Eurypygiformes > Eurypygidae > Eurypyga > Eurypyga helias. Next base: position 70,683 of record NW_010255945.1, read on the forward strand.
TAGTTATGTGAAAGAAGTTAAAGGTGAATTAAGATCAATTACTTAAATGATTCTGTGAGTTGTCCCAAGACCAAGTTTAGACATAAAATTAAAAAATGTGTATTTTGAGACATATTTGAGGCTGAAGAAATTAGACTGATAGGTCCTTTTCTTTTTTCCTTCACAAATAGGGTGTGTTGTAAGCTGCTTGTGCCATCAAAACTGAAAGTTTTAAGAGCTCTGTTTTAAGGCAGGAAATAGTGTTTGTTGGAAGTCAAAAACCCTGGATGTGATTTAGTGCCCACCAGTAATTCGTACACATTTTGAAAATCTGTCATGAGTTATGGTAACTCTCTCAGGCGTTTTGCTTTTAAAACAGAATTGTTTTCTGGAGATGCTCTGTTTTTTGCCATTGTTTTCTGTTTCAGTCACTCATTTTTCAGCATTAGAGACCACACATACTGGGCATACTTCTGGTCTCATTCTCACCCACGAAATTCTGACTTCAGTAGAGTTGCACGGGTGTAAATTAAACTAGAACTTGGCAGGAGAAAGCTTATGATTATATTTGGCAGAGGCAGCAGGCTGCAACTTTATTAACATAATTAACAGCTACAAACACACCCAACAGGCCAAAGTAATCTAGTGACAGAAGAGAGAAGGTCTTTGTAGGAAAGGATCATTCACGCTTTCTTTTGGTGTTCTGCTTCTTGTTCCTGAGTTCCTACTAAGGCTTGGAGAGCTTTCAATTGAGCTGTAATTCAGATTCATATGGCTCCTACAAGACACCTTGAACAGACTTTTGCTGATGAGTCTATAGGAACTGTCAGCAATATGGAGATTACTTCACAAGCATGATGGTTGAATTGAACTTTACTTTCTGATGTTTTGCTTTTTGAATTAAATTGTTGGACAAGATTAATTGCACGCAGTAAGAGATTTAAATGAATGGCTTTATAAAGCATTAAAGTTCTAAGTATGTCACATGGGAAAAAAGCTGTAAGGTTTAAATGAATAAATGTATTTAATGCATAAAATGTCTAGGCTAATTTTTTAATTCCTTTACTAACATCTTTTATTGAAAAACCATACTTTATTCATCCATCTTAGTTATACTGCTGTGGTTGTGGTAATTTAATATTCCTGCTCTTCGCTAATCTTCTGGTTCAACAGAAGTAAACAATAGGTTTCATAAATTAAAAATACGCTCTTCAGAACATGCTTCTAAAGATAAAAAACAAGGCTGTAAACATTTATGACTGAAACAAACTAGATTGTTCAAATACTGCCATGATGTATCATGTATATCAATATGGCACTGATATCAGTTAGAATGCAAACAAGGTTTTAAATGATGTGCCCCTTCATTTCAGCTGGAGAATCCGCTTTACACCATCTGCCTATCAGATGGTTAGGAACCAGGACTGCGTATTAATGCCACATGTTCGATTTTCTTTCCTCTTGTAATGGTTAGATTCATATTGCTAATAGCTGTGCATGAGCACTGTCGATGAAATTTGTGTGACGATGGAGTGATGAGATATTTATAAAGCTGCCTGTCTCACTGCATAACCAGCAGGAAGAATGCCAGACATAAACAACTTATCAATTTCAGAATATTAATGACAACTACCGTTGACTTTAATCCATTGAATATTTTGGCCTGGATACTGAAATAAATATTTGTAAAGAACAAAAAATATCTAAGTGGCTCTTTGGTATGATCCTTATTTCTTTCATTTCAGTTGCCTTTATAGATGATTTTTAGTTATCTCATATTTGAAGAAAAAATTTCTGTAGTGTAGAAATGTGTGCACCTTGGAAATTCCTTAGCTATTTGTTGTAAGAGTAAAGTGATATTAAATAATGTTTAGGTCAAAAGGCTTTTTCGAACAACAAATTTAAAATAAAATCCCAAATATTTACTAAAGTATGTACCCATACCTGAACTTTAAAATCTGGTATTTTAAAATATATACGTAGATACATAGCAGTTTATGATCCCCTTCTGATTAGAATATTTTTGGCTGCCTTTGCTACTGAGGTAAGTGAGGTACGTCAGGCCCTGTGCTAGAGAGAAGTTTTTGTCTTGTACCATACCACGCTTAACCAGTGATCATAATGCAGGGGGCTCTAGTAACTGGCTCAGGACCTTCTTTGTCACTTGCTTTGCTTTATTGTGACAGCCAAGTGATGGGAAAAAGTAACGGTGAAGCCAAAACTGTGCTGTAGGCTGGAATTGCTGTGAGGAACAGCATTAAGCTGAAATTCTGAGGATTATTCCTTACTCCCGTTTCCTCCCCTTTACACTGGGGCTTACACGAGAGATGCATTTCAGGTTTGTATAAATTAATTGCTGTATAGCAAAGTAATAATTTCAATGACTTACGCTGTTTTATGAGAGAAAGAATGAAATTAGTAGTTTAATTTCTGCTTTTAAAAATTAACATTTATTATCACAAGGGTTATATTGTGAAAATCATACTGCAGAACTAAGCCATCTGTATTTTAGTTTCCCGATCCCTATGCAAAGGTTATGACTTCTCATAGAGAAAAGCGTTACGGCCTACTTTGGAGGGAGGCACTGAAATACACTTCTTTTCAAATTTTGTAGCAAAAGAGTTTGTATTTCAGCAGTTCTGCAACCAGGTCATTACCCTAGTGAGACATAATATTCACAGGTGGGCTCACAAGTCCTATGTCCAGTGTCTGTTTAATACGATATTCAATACTTGGAAGTGCTTAAAACCTGCTGGTCTAGAAGTGCGTTCACAACCAGAAGTTTGAGGCCTGCTATTGTATTCATTGGTTGTGTTGTATTTTAATATTCCGCCGATGGATTGTTCTTTAAAGATGCTAGTTTTAGCTTGTCAGTGATGTATATTAAAAAAAAGGAAGTATAGGTTATTGTATTGTTTAATGAACACAGGATGCAACCCAAAGTTCAGAGGTACACCATCCCTTTTTCTGTGGCCTGAGTTAGGGATTGTAACCAAATTTGTATAATGTGCAACTTCATATCCTTCCTCTAAGGTAAAAATATAATTGGAAGCAATCCATGTTATTGTCAATAACTCCTCAAGATCAGAACACGCACGATTTTGTAATAGTAGCAGAAGTTAAAATAAAACTAAACCCTTGCATTTATCCACCCTCTGATTTGATTTTTGGGTTTCGGTACATCTTCTTCTACTTGAAATAGCAGTTTGCTAAATAATAGTGATATGCCTGTGCAGAATGTAATTATCACATACTTGGTAATTCTCGTTGCACTTGGAGGTGTTAGAAGTCAGCCTGTGAGGAGGGTGGGGAGGCTGGACCTGTTTGCTAATCTTTATGCGGTCATGCAAAGAAATAAGGGAAAGCAACCTTGAGTCAAGACACAGTATATTCAAAGGCACCTCTTATGCCACCTCACTGCTTTCCCCGGGATGGCAGAGGTTCCTGATGTCCGTTCACCTTCTGCCTTCTCCCTGCTGGATTTTGCCTTCTGTCACTCCCCATTGCTAGCCGAAAACATGGTAAGAGTGAACTCATTTTCCATTTAAGGTGGCAAAGGAGACAACAAGAGGCCCTTGGAAGCAAAGGTGGTAGCAATATTTGCCTCAGCAGCCTGGGATATTTGCTTATTTGGTCTTTCCTGCTAAATTGCCCTCCTCCTATGCTGGGCAGCAGCCTGGGCCCACTAGAATAGTAAGTTGTGCAGTTAATTCCTCTTGAGATCCATAAGACACTTCACACCTCTCAGAGTAGCTGAAAATCAGACAAGCAGGCACCTTTACACTAATTACACTGAGTTTTTTCAAGCCTTCTCCACTGTCAGGGCAGGAATCTTGATTCAAAATGACTGAGGGTCAGTTCTCCTCTTGTGGCATCACAGGCTGAGGGCTGAGATTGCATAATTGCATGAAATTTACCTGGTTTAATGCCTTCTCTTTCATTTCTTACATTTAATTCTCTTTATTCCATCTCTGTCCCGTGAATCAATCGTACGGGGTAGGTAGCTCTTGTGTAGCTTAGATACTGACATATCTGCTACCACCCAGACCGGGCAGAGGGATCTGAGTGGGTAGTGGCACAGTTTGGGGACGGCAAAAGAGTTATTCTGCCTTAGGGAGGAGGGCAGAAACGTATGCTTGTGACTTTGATTAAAGGCTGTATCTAATTCTGAGTTTTGAAGGCATTACTGGACCATTTCTCTAATTGCTTTTGACAAAGAGAAATTTTCTCATTTCTGTAGAATGTTCTTATAAATGACTGCATGGCAGAAATTTGGTTTGGTAGGAGAGCACTTGGATTGCCTAAAGGTCGCTTTCAGATTAGGATTAAATGGGTTTAGTAATTCCTTCTCTCATTGATAAAAACCTTAATGCCTGGAAGTTTGGAGAAAGCAAAATAAATATTTTGCCAATTATCTGCATTACTAACATTTCTTCTAAAAATGCTTCCTAAAATGTCCACATCTCCTCGCTGTTATGTGTGAAATGAGAAATAAACGTCTGAGTTCTTTCATCTGATACTAATAAATAGAAATTATAGACCTGTTTTTTCTGTTTTCCTTAGCATGTTAAACATATGAGATCTAAAGGTATTGGTGTGGCTTGGTTTTTTTTTTTTTTTTCCCCTAAGTACAGTTATGTACATGTTCACCTGTTCATAGCCAGGCACTCAAGACACTATTTTGAATCTAAATCAGCTTTCTGAGAGCACGTATTTGTAGCTGCAGTTAGTTAGGATTACATTATGACTGCAGTTACTGGATACAAAGTTAAGATTTAGGTGAATGTATAGGAGTAACTATCTAAATAGGATGTGAAACATTTTCCTTGAGAAAGTTGATAGCTTTCAAGTCTAAAAAGAGGAATAATACAGTGTTCCCCATTCATTATATAGCAAGCATGAAGGAAGAACAACAGTCTTAGTCCCTACAATAACGAAAGCTCATAGAATAATGTGTATTAAATTTTGTTCGTACTTCTTTGCAGGCCTGACAGCAGCAGCTGCAGCGGCAG
>NW_010255945.1:75687-83187 GCF_000690775.1 Eurypyga helias
CGCGAGCGCCAGCACCGCCCCCCAATGCCGCCATAGCAGAAGCAATGAAAGTGAAAAAAATTAAATTGGAAGCTATGTCCAACTATCATGCAAATAATAACCAGCATGGAGCAGACTCTGAAAATGGAGATCTGAATTCAAGTGTCGGTAAGTCGCAGACACAGCATTATTATATGTCTGTAACGCTCTGATATTTTATTAAAATGGTGATCCTTCTGAACTTCCTTCTGAAGTCCTTGATTTGGTGTAAAAAGTTGCATATTTGTTTTCCTTTCCTTAGTGTTTTTAGTTTTATTTTGTATCTGACCTTTACACCAGCGTTCAGCGTTGTTACTATTCCGAGACTCCAGTTAATATTTTCCATGAAAGAAAGTGGTTTGATTGCTTAGAGTTCATTTTTCAAAGTACAGGTGGGGTGACAGATGATGGTGTCAAAGTGAAATTTAACAATGTCTCCTGCTCAGTGTGCTGGGTATCGACTTTAGGTAATTCAGAACACAAGCTTGAAAGCAAAATATTTCATACTTTCATGTGCCCTGTGACAAAAGGAAAACATACATACACAATAAATTATTGCCATGCTCTGCAGTTCCTATCATATTTTATTTTAATAAACACATTCTTAAAATGTAGTTAACAGGTTTTTCCATTTCTTAAGCAGCCATCAGCAACTCTTGTTCTTTCTCACAAAAGAATTGTTTCAGTGTACTTTATTCACTTGTTTGGACGATTTGTTTTGCTAAAGCGTACTTCAAAGCTACAGTAACTTTTTGTTGTTGTTGATTAAATCTTTAATCATCTGTGTGTGTCTGCTGTAAAATGTTTTGTTATGCCATTTCATTGTATTGGCTCCTTTTATCATGTTGAGACAGTATTAACTCAGCAACAGAAATTCAATGACAAAGAGGTACGTTCAGAAGACTGCAGGCAAGATTGGTGTATATTGGAAAAAATGGCTTAAGATAGGGACTTCTTGTTTGTTTTTATTTTGGCTCTTTTGTTTAGTTATGTTTATTTTTTAGTTTTTCATCTCCTAATTACATTTGAAATGAATCTTAGAGAGTTATTTTCTAGCCTTAACATAAATAAATATGTGCTTGTGAACAGCATTTCTGTACAGTTCAGTAGGCATTGGTAGGTTATTATTTAGAAATAATGTGAATTGCAGTTAAAAGAAATGGCTCACCTAGGTACGCGCTGTTTTAGAGAACAACAATATGCGTGCACTACTGCTTAAGGAGACACCAGATTTTTGATTTTCCTTTTAAAGAAAAGGCTTTTAAAAAAATGCCACCGCGATGGTGAAGAAAATAATAGTCTTAATGTATTAGTACTCAGATACCAAAACCTGCAGTCACTAGAATACTAGTGGAAGGATTGTCCTCTTGGAGAGAAGACAAGAGCGGGTAGAGAGCAGGTGTCTTTGAAATCTGGGAGGAGGAGATAGGTATAAATGAAGTGGAAGGACCAGGTGGCCCCTAACGTACTGGAAGAAAAGTGAAGAAAGAGAAAGAGTGGATAATATAAATACAAACTGGGAGGATAGAGAGTCTGTAGTTCAACTAGAAACTACTTCAGATTTGTATTTCAGACAGAGGTGTGTGAAATTAAATGTTCAAATATTGGATTATGAAACTGTTATTGTGCTTGCCAGTTCTAGTGACAGACCACTTGTTCATCCATTGACATGGCAAAGTTAACAGGTAATGAACATGTAAACCACATGCGGTGTTCATAGGAGAGTGGATGGAGGGAATGTCGTAATTTCTTCTGAATAAAAAAGAGAAAAAAATCTGTTTTGAGATCATTGTTTGAGGCATAATTTAGATAGCTAATCTGCTCTTATACAGCTTAATCATTTTCCCTGTTTAAGAAAATACATTCTAGCTATTTTAGTAGGATGAAGTTAGCAAAGAAAGATTATTTATTGTCATTGTCAAAATTTTCTCTCAGCCCCTTAACTGACTTGTTAACTTCAGTTAATTTCCCAATTTAACTGAATGAAAAATTGAGTTCATTTTGTTCAGAAAAAAATGGTACTTCTGAGTAGTGTGAATAGCATTCCAGTAGTCTCTGTTCTATGAGGAATGTGTCTGGAAATAAAATGTGCTTGTTTGTGGATCCAGTCTTGAGCTGCACTCTTCCTATGGAGATTTTCTCAAAAATGTTTCACGTTTATTTCTTTCTTTTTGTAATAAGTCCTATCTAGTGTCCAATGTCAGTTATGCCTATGGAATCAAGAGAAGTGATTCCTGCTACTATTAATGCCAGTGCTCATTAAGAGTTAAGTCTGCAGTTATTAGTTACATTTTTGAAAATTAGGATATTGTATTATCTTGGCAAGAAGCCATATTTCAAAAATGTTGCTTTGTAGTAGGTGTGTGTCTTTTTTTTTCCTCAGATTTTTTTCAGATTTTTTTAAGTGTCTTTTCAGATAAATATTGTCAGGTCTCTGTATCACTAATGATTTAAATTATGACTTGTTAGGCAAGAATTTGAAATATTACATTACTGAATGTTGACAGAAGGAAGGAATAAACCAAAAGAAAATAACATGATCTTGTTTTATATTTTAAATTATGTGCCTGACCAAACTGAAAAGGAACAAACCAACCAACCAGGCTAAAAGCTTAATTGATACATCTTAGCTTGTCTGTAACAGGCATTATAGTATATCAGCGTGCATGGATTCACCATACTGTGTTCTTAGTCTGTTCCAATGTCTGTGTAAAAGAAGATAAATAAATATGAGCTCTTGAGTTGAATCATCAGATTTACTTCTGAATTTTCTTGCTTTTTGGTTTTAATCAGATGCTTAATGTGACTTAAAGAAGTCATTCTTGGAGACAAACATTGTATAATTATACAGAGCACTACAAAAATTTATTAACCTGGTCCCTTGAAGCAATGGCCAAAAGGTTAGTGAGTGAAGGGAGTTACAGGAAGCCAACAATACTAATAAGAAATTATTGTATCCCTCAGTTTTGCATGGTAACCTTGAGCTCTCATCCTCCCACCAGAATTACCATTTTAGAAGGGAGAGAAAAAAAAGGGGAAAAAAAAAAAGGAATTACAGAGGAATCAGAGTGAGGTATTAGCACACTGAGTAAAATATATGGCTGCAACGCCTTTCTCCCCCATCCACAATCAATTGGATTCTTTTAGTTTAATATTTACTTGCTAAGATGAGATGCTAGTCTGCATGGTGATAAACAGTCTGCTACTGGCATCTGAAGGTGACCTGTCAGTTCATATGGACAAATCTCCTGCTTACTGAAATGTACAAAATAAATCATTAAAGCAGGCAGGTGCTCATTCCCAGATTTAAATCACCATAGATTTATGATTTGAATTAATGCTTCATTTGGTCATAGAAATAGATGCTGAGACAAATGATATGCAGTGGTTGGGGCTTCCATACTGTAGCCATCCTAATATTGATTACTGAGATGTCTTTGCAATCTCTTGTTTATATCAAGTACTGTCTTGTGACAGCTTGGCTGATATGAGCTACATTGCAGATAAGAAGGAAAAATGTCCTGGGTTCTTTTTAGTGGCAATTCTACATACAACATGCAGGACAGATAAATTATTGGGGCTTTGTTTAAAAAATGAATTCTGTATAGAAGCAAACAAAAAAAAGATTATGCTGTGTGTTAGGGTTTATTTTTGTTCAATTGCAGAATTAAAAGAAAGAGAGTGACAAGGTCAAACTTTAAATTTCACGGAATGAGTTCTGCTCTTTGTCATATTAACATCTTAGGGTGATATTAGGATCAGTTGTATATCTACTCTCTAATACTCCAAAGTTATAGGTAGGTAGAGCAGCTCAATTATTTCCTTGCTGCTTAAGTGCTTACTGCCCTGCTATCATACTTCATTAACCTGCAGCAGCAGCAGATAGAAGCCGATGAAAGTAAATATGTTTAAAGCTATTTCCGTGAGCTAGACTTTGCTATCTATAACTTGGTAGGAAGTGAAGAACAGTCCCTATACTTTTGCTTCCCGAACATTTTATGTAATGAAAACAGTATGCATACACTTTAGGGAATACTCAGAGGATTTGGAAAGACCTTTGCCACTTACTAAAATCTGACTCATAAAACTTGTAAACAACTATCAACAATAGTAAATTACTTGCTTAGTAGGAAATGAGTTCATATCTATTCAAAATGTGATCTCAAAACAGATGTCCCAAGAAAATGTTATTGTTTAAACTACATTCATACAAAAAAAAATTGCTATTATTTCTTTAAGGAAGTGAAGCAATCATGAAGACTTCGGTGTTCTCAGTTTCTAAACACAGTTAGGAAATGTAAGGCAACATTTTACACTTGGCTAGCACGTTAATCCATAAACAACCACAAAATGTGTTGAAAATTAAGAGGTTTTCTTGGCATGTTGAGTTTCCTATTCATCTGCATTACCTTGCAATATTTAAAATTATGAGACAAATGCAAGGTTTCCTGTGATCTCTTGTTTAAAAGTAACGGTTGCTTGCATACGATTATTCTTTTTTTTTTTCATCCAGAATCACAGATAAAATGATTTAGGTGAAATTATTTTTCTCCAGTGACCTTGCCCAATAATAGAACAGTACAAAATGCAGTCATTTCCTTTTTCTAAACACACGTGTCTATTTTGAAGGAAAGAATTACTTTTATGGTTTCAGGAAAAAGTCTTGGAGACCTTGAAAAAGCAAATAAAAGGAAACAGAGAATGCAGGCCACTGAGCACAGCTCTGCAGTTGCACATCTGATTCTCTGCCTTGGCAATGTTAATGAACCTCAAATCCTCTCTATAATTAGATGAGGGAATTGCTTATATTTTCAAACAGATGATGCTGCTATAATGAAACGATTGACAGGGAACTTAAGAGTGTCTACAGTAGTCACTTGGTTTCTGGGTTTTGGTAGGATTTTTTTTTCTTTTTCTTCCTTTTTTTTCCTTTTTATTTTTTTAAAGTGTAAAAAGAAGATTGGCTGTAGATACAGGTCCTGGGAGAGGTAATAATTTACACAGAATGCTATGACAGGTGTCTTGGTATAGCACAGAAATAAAATGGAAGAGAGAGGAATGATGGGCAGGTATGGCAATTTTTTGGGAGGGGGTGTCCTGTGCTTATTCTGCTTGGGTTCTTTAAAAGGGGCCGAGACTCAAGAGATGGATCCGGATTGAGTGCACAGCTGTAACTGCTGATGAGCTAATTGCTCCTTATCTCTCAGCCCCATTCATCTTCATTTTTTACCAATTACTGAGAATTATCTGTGTTCTCAGTTGGATATGAGAGTTAATCCTTTTTGGTTAAGCTGGCAGTACTGTGAGCAGATTCCAAATCATAGGGTGAAAAAGCCACAGCAAGCTTGTTCTCAAACTCTCTCCAGTTCAATGACAGTATCACTAGTTCATAAGAATTTTTCTGTTGTTTAACAGATTAAACTCTAAGTTGTTTGTTTTTTTTTTTTAATTTAGTACTTTTATTAATGTGTGTTTTTTTCTTAGTGTAAACTGAACGTGCATATTCCTAGGTGTCTGGATGTGCTCTCTTTCTAAAAACAGTCACTTGCAAAATTGAAACTAAGAGAAACAATAGTTTCAGACCACAAAGATTATTTGCAGTATTGCAGTGCTTATTGTATATTTCTTTTTTAACAGCAAGACTGTGCATGCAACGTGGACATCATGGGACATAAGAGAAATGCTTGTCAGTGACAGATATCTAGTTTTGTAAACTTCTTTGAGATCTGTGGATGAAAAGTGCTGTCTAGGTGCTAGCAAAGGCATACTCATACAGCCTTAAGGAGAAATGTGCTATGTTGAGCACATCATATTTCAAGCTGGAGGAATGTTTTCATAAACCTGTGCTTTGGGAAGGCACAGAATACCAGAAACACATAATTTGATTACAGTCAGGTCACTAAACTTTGTTTTGGAATTTTACTTGTCTTTGTGATGGTGTATGAAAAAAAAAAGTCGTATGGAAAAAAAAAGTCTTGAATTTCATAGCTAAAATGTAGTCTATCAGCCAAGAATATAATTTCTTCATATCTGCTTCCCTAGCCTTTAATTGTGATTGTTAAATTTGCTAAACAAGGCAGTGATTTGGCTGTTATGATCTGAACACCAGTTAGTAAATTAAGGGAATTATTAGCAAAGTTCCAGCACGTCATGTTGGACGGACAGTTGTGTTATAACAATGATTCTCTCATCTAGATTAAATCCTCACTGTGGGATTCTTTGAACAAATGTAGACATTTGCATCTCAGTTAGTCACTGTAGACTCGACAGACAGAAGTAGGCAGCTGTAGGGGTGATCCTTCTCATCCTAAAGTAGATGGCAAAAGTAGGTCAGACAAATTGCACCTTACAAGTGCTTAGTCGTGTGACTACGGCATTGTATTTATGAAAACAAAGTTGAATGAATGAATCTCACTCTCCATGTGTGCAATAAATATTTTCTGGAGTAAGATTTGAAGGAGTTAACAGTTCTTTTTCAAGACAGTGATACAGTAATGGCAAAATAGTGCCTGAGATATGGTGAAATGGAAAAGAAAAAAAAATCTTCAGAAACAGCAGGTGAGAAGTTTAGGTGTTTGCACAGAAAACTACTTAGAAATGTACTCACAAGTTTCTTCAGATTCTATAGGTATATCACTTCTGAAAAGAGTGATTTTACCTATGTGATGCATACTGAGAGAACAGGCTTCTAAAACTGCAGAAGCAAAAGCTTTCCATGTGACGTTTGTGGTCTGGGTCTGCTATGAAGCTGTATCAAGTTCATGGAAAAATCTAAATGATTAAGTCTATCTTGTCAGCAAGATTAAAAAAAGGCTATTTATATTGTTTGATCACGTTCACTTTATTTCCTGTTCCATGCAAGATAATCCTAATTGGATAAATAGTTGGATAATTCAATCTTTGATGTGATTTTTTTTTTTTCCCAAAATACATGCTTTATTTATTTTGGCCATTTTCCTTTTTAATAGTGCCTTGTATGAAAATAATGAAATTGTTAAGCTTTTATTCAGTTTTGTTTCATTGTTATTTGTTATCAGCAGTAAGTATACTTAAATGTGATACTGTGGAAGTGCTATATTAAGAAATGTAAGCTTTATACACATTTTATTTTGCTAAGTAGTTATGATAATCTGTAAGATCATCTTTCATAAATATTAATCGAAAGCTACCTTTTAAGAAAAAAACACAACTTTATGATTATTAGGTCAATTTTGGAAAATAATGTCTATGGTGGTATATGTGACAAATGAATTTTATCTCTAACGTGTGAATTGAATTGTCATCATGAAAGTATGTCTTTCCTGTGCTTATAGACATGTAAATATCCTATATTGTGCGTAAAAAAATTGTCTATATAGTCATATAGAAAATTGAATAAATATGTAGTTATTTTTGTGCTTTATACCAATGACAAAGGACCAAAAAAAAAACCTACTTTCTTTTTTGGAACAGACTTGAAAATGTGCATCCTTTTCTTACTGT
>NW_010255945.1:88187-92470 GCF_000690775.1 Eurypyga helias
TTTAAAATATCCCAATCCAGGAATTTCTAAATGGAGTATTCATTTCTTCTACAGTTGCCTTGTAACGATGAAAACATTTATCACCCTGAAATCAATACAAATGTCTTGGGCATCCTTGTTTAAGAAAATTACAGCATCTCTCTCAACCTTATTTATTTATTTTTTTCTGCAGATTGAACCTTTTGTTATATGCATCTTAAACTGCCTGCACATATTGTTCTCTTTACAGGCTTAATTAGAGAATATGATCAATTTAATATAAAGGTTTCAAAATACTGCCATTGATGCACAACAAGGGAAAAAAAGAAAAAGAAAAGAAGAAATACAAGCTTGACATTTTAAAACACTTGCATTTGAAAGACTTTCACTACTAATTGATTTTTAAAAGAGTTCTGTGAAAAGTGAACTCAGAAATGTTTGGAAGTGCCTTGGCAGCATGCCAGAACATTTAGTACAAAGCATAACTAGACAGTTTCTGAGGCCTTACTGCAGCTGAAAAGATATGTTCTTTGCCTTTCTTAATCTAATTTGGTATCCAAGCTGTACACTTGCAGATTATGCTGGGTATTTTCAGTATCTTGTGGACATCTTTAACTGATCAGTTGGCACAAAGCAACAATTTCCCTGCTGTCACAGGCAGGGTTAGGCAGCACAAGGGTTTCGGTAGTGAGATTTTCTTTAAGCTTCCTAGAAAAAGCTATAATAATGAATCAGTGTTCATTTCATTATTTTAGGTGGCATTTGGGGCATGTTTGTCTGCTAATACTGTTTTCTAGCATGGATTGCCTAGGCCAAAGTCTGTCATTCCTATTTGTCTTTATTGGAGTTAACAGTTTTGTGTGGAGTGAAAAAGAGAGCAGATGATATCTTATGTTCTGTAATAATTTTCTTTAAAATTACGCCTTAGCTCGGACTGTATGACAGTGCCTATTCTATAACATTTTAGAGTTCTTTGTCAGTTGACTGAAGTTGAAACAAAAATCCTCCTTTTTTTGTAGAGTATGCACTTTAAAAACCTATATAGACAGCTGAAATATTAATGGAAATGACATCCATTCTATTTTGGAAAAAGAGCAGACCAAATGATAACGGGTAACATTGACCAAAAGCAATTACTTTAAAAGGATACTGCTAAGTATCTGAGAAAAATGATTCCTTTGACTAGTTGTTTGTCAGGCCTTGTGTGGTTTTTATTGATTGCTCTTGAATATATAGCCCCCATGATTGAAAACACTGCTGGTAATGTCCTTCTTTTTATCGTGCTGAGAGTAACTTATTGAGAATAATAAGAAAGAAATTTATACAGAAAACAAATACACATTGGGGCTTTAAATTAGCGAAAAGTGGTCTATAGATTACCTATGATATTAATTTTCCAACATGTCTCTTTTTCTAAAGCTAGTATTTGGAATTAGATGACAACAAATCAGGCATTAAAAGTTACATATTAAGTAGTAGTTTATGTGGTTTGTTTTCCCCCCTCTGTACCTGATCACCTCTGTAGAGCACTATTATTCATCATCTATGAAGTATATACTAAGTTTGCAACGAGTCATAGATGGGAGTTCAGACGGCTGTTTCTTATATATGAACATTTTATCTCTGCAGTTAACTGGTTTTACTCCACAATGGAAGATTCCATCTTAGTGTGAGTAGCTGGTATCTCAAAATGCCTCCAGTCTATTTAAATGTACACTTGATTAGGATGCTCAAGTGAATAAGACAGACACAGGAATGTATTTAAGCAGCAGGCTACAGTTTTATTGACTTAACACTGGAAAGCTTCTGAAATAATGAAAATCTTCACAGGCTCCACAGCTACACAGGCCCACCAGAGTATGGAATAGTCTGTCTGATTCATTTTATTCTAGGATTCAGTTCTTCTTGTCAAGGTCTTTGAATATGCCTCTCCCCTTCCTTCTTCCCTCAACAAGTCAAAAGTTACCAGAGAACTGTGTGTCTTTTCCAGATGCAAAGTTTGCCAGCAAAATTCTGCATTTCATTTATTGTTGTGATATGGCTACTAGCAGTCCTCCAGAGTTAAGAAGGGACAGCTAGGGCTTTGCATTATTTCCAATTTTTCCTGTCAATTGAACTAAAACTCCAAGATGCTTTAAAATACATTAGGCTCCAAAGGGACAAAAAATCCTTCGTGACTCCAGTAGTAATTTTTCAGTCAGTCCTGAGGCATCCTTAGGAAAACAAAAAGCCAACAACACACAACCAACCTGGCATCTCTCCTTCCCATGCCCCAGTTACTTGGAGGGCGAGTGACAGAGCAGACAGGCAAAAGATCTGGACAGAAAAAAATCTGTCCAGAAGTTTAAATTAGCAAGTGGAAAGTCAGGAACAGTAAGAGATGGAGAGTTTTTAAAAGAAAAATCCATGTCTTTTCCATCTATAGACTGAAGGTCTAATCTAGTTTTTCACCCCATGAGGGGAAGGATGATGATACTATGGATAATGTGTCTTCTTTCTACTCTGCAGAACTCACAGAAAACCTTAATTAGACATTTCTTTAAGGCAACTTCACAAACGTCACGTTCAGGATATTTGTATAAAATCTCTCTTTTTCCCTTGAATTGCTTGTTTCTTTCCTCCTATACAGACACTTTTACTACATTAAGTCCAACATTTTTCTTAATGATTGAGAAACCGACATCCGGCATCCAGCCTTTTGGAACCCATATAGTGTTTATATGGTTCATTCTGGCCTAGGAGTCACTTTGTTTCTAGAGATGTACCGCATCAAGATTGTTGCAAATATACATGATTTTTCAACTCTTTCTGTATGCAGATCAGATCTAGTGTTTTTTTTTTTTTTTATATGAAAGAGAAGGTACGTATTTTTTTATTTATCCATAAACATGGTTCATGGAGTAATGATGCTATGGATGCCAAAAGCAGAATTCATCTTTTTGTGTAGTGCTCTCCCAAACATGCTCAGTCACTTTCCGGTAAAGTATTATTCCATATTGATACTGTCTTACTTCAAGGATTGGAAAATGGTCAGTTTATGATGACATGGAGCTTAACCAGTAAGCGGTGATGAGATCATCCTGGCTGCACACAGACCCAGGTCAGGTGCCTGTGCACCAAGGTCCCTATTACCAGCAATTTCTAATTTCTGCTTCTGCAAAAAGCCAGACTGATTGGCCAGAGCAAAGCTAGGTCTGGGTAAGCACCTTCCTGAGTTCTGATATTGAGTAGATGCTGAGAATCACCCTACAGAATACAGGCAAGTGACCCTGCAGGTATCAGCTTGTGTGGGGCTGGACTTGTTCAGCAGTACTAGCCACATATCCCAGACGTGGCAAAGAATAATGTTTTGTGGCCTGTGCATTTTCTGTAATAGTATTTAAATACCCTGGAAAATGAGGAATTGGGTGTATATACACAGTTTGCTAAAGTTCTGTAGCTTGTTTTGGGAGGGAAGAGATCCTTATTCCTTTCAATATCAGAGCTCTTGGTCCTGGCCTCTTAAAGAAACTGAAACCTTTCTGTTTCCTTTCCCCTGGGTCTGCCCTCCAGCCGCTTAACTGTTCCTCCAGGACAACATGCTGGAAAGACTTTAAAAAAATGAGAGATGTGTAAAGGGAATTTCAGGCCTTTAGTGGAGTCATCTCACTTGTCCAGGTCCTCATGTGCAATGACATACAAACAGTCCACACCTTGAACATGCTGGAAGTCCTACAAGCTGCTCGTGTCGTCATGGCAGAAAAGTGACAGGTGTCTGTCTTTTCCCCAGGAGCCCCTTGAAGCTTTGGTTGTGAAAATGTTGTTTTTAATGGATCTTTCATTATTACTATTTTTTATTATTATTATATCCCAGGGTGCTGGGAGAGGACTTTTTACAAGAACCTGTAGTGACAGGACAAGGGATAATGGGTACAAATTGAAAACAGGGAGGTTTAGAGTAGTATCAGGAAGAAAGTCTTCATGGAGAGGGTGATGAGGCACTGGAGCAGGTTGCCCAGAGATGTTGTGGATGCCCCATCCCTGGAAGTGTTCAAGGCCAGGCTGGATGAGGCTTTGAGCAACCTGGTCTAGTGGAAGGTGTCCCTGCCCATGGCAGGGGGGTTGGAACTGGATGATCTTTGAGGTCCCTTCCAACCCAAACCACTCTATGATTCTATGATTTTTTTTTTTTAAATCGAATGGGGCAGGAGAAATACTTACTGAGTTTGCAACTTTCTACTCTCTGTAACTGCACCCAAGTTACCTTTGCCAAAGCAGATGAGATGTTCCCTGTATGATTTTGATTTTATGTATTTATAAAAAAA
>NW_010255946.1:0-20168 GCF_000690775.1 Eurypyga helias
TCACTGGTCTCCACTCAGACATTCAGACATGTATGTGTTTGGGATGGAGTTATGGTCTTTTAAAAACACCCTTCCCCTCACCCCCCAGTAGATCATAAACAATGTACAGTCCCTTCCTGTGTGTAAGTCTGAGACCATCTACAGGGTTGAATCCAAATGGAAGTTAGGTAGAAGACTCATGGATTCTGCAGTCTAGTTTGCAGACTAAGCAATTCATTAGTTAAGCAAATAAGTGTGGGAAGGTATGGCAGATGACCCTGTCAGGCCTTCCGACAGCACCAAATGCTGGTTGCTATTGCTGTGGGTGTGTAAAAAGCTCAGTTGTATCAAATGTTTACTTAAGTCTATCCATAAATGATTCATAAATCACTGTATCTGTTATTGCATTTATATTTATTGTGTTTTAAATTTAATTTGGCAAATAAACAGTCTCACGTATCTCTTGCTTCCTTTAACCTAAAAGGAGGCATGATGATCATACTTTGGAAGGCATTACCATAGTTTTTGTCATCTTTTTAAAATGAGTATGAGTAGTTTTTGAGATCAGTCTATTGCACTGCACTAGAAGTTGATTTAATTGTATCAAAATGTAGGCAGGAAAGGTAGGAGGTAATATGAGATGCTACAAAAATATCCTTGAGATATTCCTATACATAGTAACTGAGGTGCTGGTGAAAAAACCCATTACCTTAAAACACTACTACCTTGAAAGTGAAAAAATGCATTGGAAAACTCATGCAATATTAAAGAATAATTATCTGTAAGTTTTGATTGACTTTATTATTGTTAACTGCGTAGCAGGTTTTCCAGGTCTAGACTATAAAGTTGATGTAAGGAGGAATAAATGATGGTGATGGGCACTCCAGTGAAATGCAGCTGTTAACAGGACTAAAGGAACAATAGTGAACTATAAGGAAAGTGTATGTTTTCGTGTGAGGAGGGTGAGCAGTGAGAATTTTCAAACTAGTATTTTAGGTTGCCCTACGTATTCTTAAAAGCCAGATGGGTCGACGTAAGGACTGCATTGATTTCAGAGCTCCATATGGAGTAGGACCCTCTTGAGAAATCTCCTGAAGACAGAAAAACCTAAAGCTTTAAGACTTCTGAAAAATAGTTTAGCCATCATCTCTGTAGAATATTTTAGATTAAACATCTTAAACTCTGTTAATGCAACAGCATTTACAAAAAAAAAAAAATCACTGTAAAATCTCTTGCAAAATATAGAGCTTATGTCACTCATCTGTAAGAAATGTATTGCAGGATCTATTTGAATCAGTACTTTATATTTCTTAGCTAAGGATGGAAATAGGCTACTACCACTGTATGATGGCAGAATATCTAGCTTGCTCATTCTAATGATATTTAGAAACAAGCTAGCTGTAGGGTATTTCCAAGTTTTAAGCAGCATGTGCCTGAGAACCATGATTTGGGCAGGGAGTTTTGAAGCCAGGATATTCTAGGATTACCTGGCAACAGAACAAGTACTGAAGTACCTAAAGGTTGGATGCACACCCTTAAAACGACACTCAGCATCTAAATTTTCTTATGGATTTCTTCCATAATTTATGTGCTTCAGTGTCTCATCTGGAAAAAAGAAATAACACTTCCTGTAAGGTTAAAGACTTGAGGTCACCTATTGCTGTAATGATGAGGGACAGCTAATATGCTAGGTACAATTTTACAGAATGCATTTCTTAGAATGTGATAAATACTATGGTATGCAGCAATGTTGTCAAAACTGCAGTGTATGTCTCAAGCAAATGAGTAAAACCACTTCCTCGTTAGGTCTGATGGACAAAAAACTTTCAAGCAGTCTGTATTATTGCAGAATATCTGAGGAATAAATAGTTCTCTTATTCAAGAGAATCCTTGGAAAAAATTGTACATTGGCTGTCACTGATAAGGTTTTATTTCAGAGGGTGAGAACCCCAAAGACCTAACCCTCAACCTTGAATTAAATCTTACAAACAAAATATTGATATGCTGTAGTACTTAACAGATATTTTGAAGAGTTACTGCTCTACTTGTATGAATACCATGTTCTATATGAGTTATTACATCCCTATAGCACTATCAAAGAACCATGTCTTCCTAACTTGTAGGATGAGCACATTGTATTATTGCAAGATTGTGAGTCTGGATTCATGGTCTTGCAATGTAGATTTTTATTACAGACATGCACTTTTATGCATAGATGTATGTTTGTTCCCATGTCTCTAAGTTTTCAGCTTGCGCTCTGTTACCTTGGTGGCTAGTAACTTGCCTTCAGTGACAACGTGGATCATGTTGAGTATGTCATGTAACTGTTGGGATTCAGGAGCTGGGGCTGAAGAACAATCAGGAGTATCACAAGAGGATCAGATTTTAATGTTACCACTTGTGGCAGTATAGTGTGAGCAGCAATGATTTTGGTCAAAAGCTAAGGAGGAGAGCTGGGATTAATAATGTCTTTAAATACGTTGGTGAGGTTTGCAGAAACTTTCTATTCAAGGTGTAAATACATCATGAGGCACTGTGGAACAAGAAAATAAATGGGCTTTATTGATTGCCACCCCTAATCCGAAGACAAAGATAAATGAACCAGAAAAATATTTTGCTGTTTGTGCTGCAGTTTAAAATCCTTTTCTTTTTGTAATGGATAGTAGTGGTGAATAAAACCTGGTGAGCTTAACTTTCCTGATAATGCACCTGTCATGGTTAAAGTAAGAGAAAAAGTGAGGGAACTTGTGGGTTGAGATAAGAATAGTTTAATAATTGAAATAATAATAGTAAATTGTAATGAAAAGGAAAATAAGAGAGAGAGAAATAAAACCCAAGAAAGGCAAATGATACAAATGAAAGCAATTGCTCACCACCAATAGATCCATGCCCAGGCAGTCTCTGAGCAGTTTTCCCCCTAACCAACCTTCCCCATGTTTTATTGCTGAGCATGATGTCATATGGGATGGAATATCCCTCTGCTCAGCTGGGGTCAAAACCACAACCCCATGTGAGCTATTTTGAAGAAAATTAACTCTGTCACAGCCAAAACCAGCACAGTATCTCTGGTTTTAAAACTGAGGAGGACTTTGATACACTCTGACTTGGATAAAGGAATACTTGATAGTTCCATCTTTGTTAGTAAAACTGAAATGCTGATGAATCCAACTGTAGGATAATTTTCACCTCTAATTTTTCTTTATTAATTTCTAGAGGGAGAGTTTGTGTATGTAAAAGTAAGTGTTGCTCAGGAAGAAACTCCAAAACAATAAACCAAAACAAACACAAAATATCTCCCATTCATGTTTGCGTGTGCAAGCCCAGTTGATGAATGTACATTGGAGGATACTTGGTAATCAGATGTGTCTGTGGTAGGTGTAAGGTGTACCGCAGCCGTTATGGGGATGGAAGAAATGAACTGTATTTCATAGGAAGTATTGTAGAGCGGTTGTGTTTAATCCGTCTGCTTCTGTAGTTCTGTCATATCAGCAGCTCTGGTTTGTTTGCTTCCAAAGTCAACTGAGACTTTTCTAAAGGATAACTTAAAACATTGAACAGGAGCTGGAAGGTGTTCTTGACAAATGACATGTACTAGACAAACAAACACTGCTTTTGGAAACATACAAATTTGCCCTTGTGTGCATGGCTGTAGTGTGTTAAGACAACTGTGTTAGAAAATATTTTTGCAGATGTTTTCTAAAACCTAATGCTGATGTAAGTATTAAATCCAGAACATTTAAATATAAAACCTTGGCCTTTTTCCCTGGATATTTTTAATAGTGCAGCACTTGATAGAAATAATCTGTAAGCAGCTATTTTAAGATCACAATGACACATTTTTTGTAGAGTTCTTAATTTCCAAATTGCTTATACTATTGTAATTTTCACAGGGGAAAAAACCCCCTACCTATGTTCAAGAAAGTACTTAATTCTACACATCTGTATCATATTTTCTATCTGGTTATGTTATTTAAGCACTAGGTCATCACGATGGTCTTGAGAAATACACACTCTTTGAGCTGTTTTACACATAAAGTTACGTGGTTTTCTAAGATAACATAACAAATAAGTGACTGAATTGAAATGGAAGCTTGGATGTTTATATGTTTTTCTGTAATTCTGTCCCAGTCCTCATTTTAGGAAGACTGAATTGTTTTCAAACTGAACATTCTTTTGGAAATATGTGATATAGATGGAAGTGTTTTGTTTTCTCAGAGACCTTTAGTATGTAACATAATCAGATCTAGGAGAAGATGTGAAGCTTATTATTCGGGTATGGATAGATAGCTGAGGAGTTTTGTGATGATATTCTAGGCTGACTGTTCCAAACACATACTGTGTGTTATTCAGTGAGCATATGGGGCTAATGCCAATATGAATGGTCATTCCTCTTGGTATGACATACTTGCCTTATAGTTAAGAAAATCTTGTAGTTTGTAAGATCTTTTCATCGCTTCCACAGGAAAGTGGAAAATACTGTTAAAAATATGAAGGGAAATGTCTGGGAGCGTGCAAACCATGGCTCTGAGGGGAATTGCGGTTTACCAGGTTTGTGCATATGTCTGGTCAATACATACTAGCATTACATGTTTCTGTTTGACTGCTCAGCAGCATCAACTAGTGTTAAGCTATTGTTCAAGACATCATGTCTTTTACAGAAGGATTTCAATGGCAACTTGGGTTATAGGTTGCATGTATCTGGCCTGCTTGCTGCTGTGAATCTTAAGGTGCATTTTTTCATAACAAGTATGAGAGGATATTGCTGTGCTTAACAGTATCAGAAGGACTTTTAGTTCCTCCCCCACCACAGTGTAGAGTTTTACTTAGTCCAGATTCACTTGTGTAGTTCTGTAAGTCTTTGTGTGCATGTGTGCTTTATTGCTCCCAAGTTATAAGCTCAGGCAGCAAAGAGAAAACTGCATAGCTGTGTGGATAGGTGTGATGCCTACATATCAGAACTACTGTATATTTGCTCATTTAATTAATCATGTTGAAGTTTAGGAAGGGGGAAATAGGCTTCTGCAGGAAGTGATCTCAGCAGCTCTGGATAATCAACTCAGTTCAGAGGTTGCACGTACTTGCAGAAGTATTTGCTTGAGGTGGGACTTGAAAAAAACATCTTTCCTCTCTCTAAGGAGGACACTGTGCAAAGTAAGGAGTGGTGTAGAAACAGGTGAAATTTCAGTATGCCCACAAAATAGGATTTTGGGCTGTAATTGGTTTGGGATGGGACACATTTCTTGGTTTTGGAGACAGTTAACTTCTATGAAGGTATACACCATCAGAAAGCATTCGTGGCCTTTGTGATTGTTGTGGGATAAAAATGTAATACAAACATTCAATTCAATAACTTAATACTAAATAAGATTTAATAATAAAATTTAAAAAAATTGATATAAAAAAAAACTAAATTCTTATTTATCATATAGAAAGGAATCATAAGACTGTACATAATTTTGCACTTACAATTAGACTGCAGGCCTGACTTTTGGTTGCTATAGTCTTAAGATATTGTAATTAATCTCTTCAGGGTTTGTTCTTTAATTGGAAGGTAAACGTCAGGAAACTCTAATGGAATCGAAACCAGACTCTTAAAATTATGTTTATATGGCAATAGTGCATCTTTCATGTATATAGCTGGTGAAATGTTTATTATTCTGCAATTTTTTATAATGTGCATATATGTACATATACATCACCTTGTGATGCAGAATATTGAGTTACTTTATCTGTTGTGCTTGTCTTAATTTTTTAAATTACAGCAAAATGAAGTAAAAGGAAATTTCCCAATAAAAGACTGTCAGGATAATACTTGGGAAGAATGACACTGGAATTAGTTTGTGATACTTTGTGCCATGTGCTTTTGAAGTTTGTGTGACTGGATACAATCAGTCCTTTTTAGAGGCATTTTTAAATGGTACCTTTAAGTAGTAAGTTGATGAAATAATGTTTTCATCTAATGAATTTAGGGGATTGTATTTCTCCTGGTACTTTTAGAATCAAGTTGGTAAGAATACTAAGAATGTCTTTATTATACAATTAATGATTTAATTACTTTAGTGTTACATTCAGAAGGAAAAATAATTAACTGTCTACTTTTAGTTAGAATTGTGATTCCAAATATTTTCCTTAAGTTAGAGACATCCAAGGGAACACTCTCCTTAAGCAGGTTTTATGTATGTGAAGAAAGGGAAATGCTAGATTCTGTTCAAGTAGAATTCCCTATCCTCTCTTAAAATGTTTTTAACTTATCCTTGCTAGAAGTTTCTTCAGAGAAATAGGAACAGTTGCTGTTACAAAATCTTTGGGAACTTCAGTCTGTGTGGATGCAGAAGAGAAATTAGAATCTTTACACGAAACAGAATGGCACTTGAGAAAAAAATAACAACTGGATTACAGTGTGTGACCATTATTTGGTAGTAGTGGGTTTTTGAATTTATGCTAAAGAGCACAGAAGGGAAAACAAACGTTTTTTTGATGTAGGGTTATATGCTGAAGGGTAGAAGAGAAAAATCTTTGAATAAGTGTGGTTTTTTGTGTACAAATAGTATGAAATATGAGTATTTTTGATTCTATATCTGTTTCTGTTGCTTCATCAGACTAACACAACACGTTATTAATTCTCCTTCTGTTTGCAATAAAATAGCAGTGTCTGCATTGCTCAGTAGTGGTGTATGTATTTGTCAGGAATGTCTGAAATTATTGGTCTCATGGGAGACTTTTATTTCTCAACTTATCTTTTCTGTTGTTGGTACTAGACATCACTTAATGTTCTAAGAATTAAGTATTAGTCTTCTGCAGGTGTCCAAAAATGTTATCGCAGTGTGTTTAGTTGACTGATTTAGTGATGCCAGGACCAGGTCCACAGAGTCTAAGGGGTTGGAAGGGACCTCTAGGAGATGATCTAGTCCAACTCCTTGTCAGAGCAGGATCCCCTAGAGCAGATCACACAGGAACAAGTCCAGGCGGCTTTGGAAAGTCTCCAGGGAAGGAGACTCCACCGCCTCTCTGGGCAGAGCCTGTTCCAGGGCTTTGTCACCTGTCACTTCTGTCACCCTTTAGAAGTGTTTCCTCATGTTCAGTTTGAACCTTCTGTTTTCCAGTTTATGGCCATTGACCCTAGTTCTGTCACTGGACACCACTGAGAAGAGCCTGTCCAGAATGAGGCTGTTTGTATCTGAAGGACTGAATTTGCAAGATTGTAAGAATAGAAAGGCTTTTTATATTAAATTACTTGACAAATGCATCTGACCAACAGGTTAAAGCATTAAACCAAAGAGTTGTTAACTGTATGTAGGGGGCTATTTTTGATTGAAATGGGTTGTAACGGAACATCTTCCAAGGGTCTTCAAGTTTTTCCTGCATTGGTGGTGGGGGAAAAAAAAAAACAGGTAGAAAAGAAGTGAAGTTTATCAAGCTTGATAGGTTCGATGGGCTTTGCTTTTTCATATATAAATCTATACTTTGGAGGGTGCAGATCCTGCTCTCTGTATTCTGCAACTGCCATTTTTAGCAGAAGGAGCCTCCGCTTCAAGGAGTCTGCTTCTGTTTGGAAGAATTCGATTGAGGGGGTTGCTCTGTCCGGTTGAAAGGGGGAGGAAGGACTTTGCAAGAATCAGGTGAACACTCTCATGTCACTTCGGTCAGCCTTTCAGAGTCACAGATGTTTTCCCATCCATGCCTCAGAAGAAGCTATAGCTTCTTATTTTATTCTCTTCAAAAAGCCTCAGGTAAGGCCTTTCAAATCCTAGTTGTGGATCGTTCCCACATAAAACTCTGTTATTCCTTATGCATCATATAGACCAGGTTGCAATGGCTAACACTCTCGTGGCTCTGCATTAATAGTCTGCTCTTAGTTATTATTCCTAGTGGAATAACTTCTAGTCTGTGTAATGTTCGGGTGATTTACATGTACAGCTTTATTTGCTAACTTGTTCAGTAAAACTGAGAAGCTTGCTTATTTTGAAGTACTTTTTCATATAGCTTTTCCGTTTGGCTGGATACACAGACAAGTGTATCGAACTACTATGAACTGTTAATAGTCAGATTATGTTTTAATCGAATTTTTCAAAGCAGAGCCTGAGAGAGTGGGATGATCTGGATGAATTAAAGCTCAGTATTTGATGCTAGGGTCTGGTTTTGTTTTTTTCTGAGATATCAAATCTTAGGGAAAAGCAATTTGAAAGCAAATAAATGCCCAGCAATCAATAATTGTGAGATCATCATGAAATTTTGAAGGGGAAAAAAATGTAAAACAATCAATCAAAAAAACCTTCCTTGCAAAATAGCAATCAAATTGATTTTTTTGAAAGCTCTGAAATGAGCACTTAGGGAATGTCCCTATTTAAAAACTGCTATGTGATAGTGAGTTTGAGAATTTCATTTCTATAAAAAATGCCTTTGAGGTTTTCTTATTGCCTTTACAATAAATTATATGCTTTCTTTTCCTATATCTTTTACTGCTGTAGGAATCTGCAGAGAAGTTATGAGTTTGTTTCCTATTGCTGTGTTGCGACAAAATTGCATATTATGTCATAGGTAAATTAAATTGCATAATCTAACGGGGGAGGAAACATAAATAGCACCAGAAGTTAACAGATAAAGGCAGAAAGTTTTGATACTAAGCTATATCAGCAATGCAGTACTTATGAAATGCACAACCAAATAGTTACTGTGTTTTTTCTTTGACTTAATAATTGTAAATACTAATTTATAAGTGAAAAATGTCTAAATGACAGAAGACTTTGTAGCACCCTTCATAGCATAGTGTAAACTTTGCCTATGCTTTGTCATTGCTTGTCTCCACTCCTGCAGTTTTGCTTTCTTTTGAGCTGGCTCCTCTCCAGTGTATATGTGCTGAAATAAAATGCTTTGTTTATGACTTATATGATACTCACAAGTGGCTGATAGAAATCTAAGGACTCTTGCTCACCTCTGTAAGCTGCTAAATGGGGGGAAGAGAAACTATGCTGCCCCACTAGAGCTCTGTTTTAAGTTTAGTTCCTCATAAATTGGGATACTAATGATAATGACTAGATTGTTTCTAACTTCCATTTCTGGAGCTGCAAGCACTGTGTGCGTTTTATGAAGGGAGTCAGTGATAGTGAAGCATGCTCACTCTGGATACAAGTTTTACAAGTATGAACCATCACTGGTAATAGTCTGTCACCATCAGTGCACAGTGACTTCACCAAAATGATATGTTTAAGTATTATTGTAAGTTCAAGAAAAAACTAGTGACTTTATTAGGAGAAAATAAGTAAGGTTTTTCAAGTATGCTTTTAATTTATAATTTTGAAGTTATCATCAAAGCTCTGATATTTTCCTTTTTTATTCAAAATTTCTTTTCTTCTTTAGATGAACATTTCAGCTGTCTGAAACTGCTAAAAAGGTGTAATACCAAACAGTGGGGTAGAGAGGTAACTCTGAGCCCTATAGAGGAGGGAACAGGACAGCAGGGAGTTTTAATTTACCAAAAAATAAAAATGTGACCAACATTGAGAGTGAAAATTAAATATTAGAGCTGTCAAGTTTGAATGAACATAAATGTTGAATTTATTAATTCTGTTATGGTTCATCTCTCCTAGGACATTATTTGGCCTTGCATTAGAAACCCCAAATACCAATTAATGTTGTATTTATTGTGGGATAAATGAAAACTATTTGGTCCTTCTGGTATGTTAATTTATATTCATCATTTGCAGAGTAATATAATTTTCTGCTATTGAAATCTAAGCTTTTAAAATTGCTAGGTACTTTTGCCTCAGCATGTGAATTTTTATTTTAATGTAAAGCTTCTTGATGATGCCTAGTTTCTGAAGTTTTGTAGTCTTTTTCTTTAAGTGCTTTGATTTTTCTAATGACTTGCCTGCCTTCTCAACATTGCGGCAAATTGCGATTACTTAAGAAGGCGGGCAAGTTGGGATTAATTAAAAAGGGTTGTCTGTAAAGCTGCAGGGATTTGGATGAGTTTAAAGGTGAAGCCTTGCATATAAAAGCAAAATATTTCAGAAACAGATAGATCTGTAGATTTGTGTGAAAGTCCAGTTTCCATGCTGTTGCTTCCTTGACTTGAAGAGCTACGCAAGTACTGCAAGCCTTCCCTTATCTAGGGGTGGTGCCTCTAGGCTTTGTGCTGGTGAATAAGAGTAGGAAGGAGGAGGAGTTTGATATTTGCCTTTATGTGCTCCTATTTTAAGATAAAATTGCTTCCATTGCATTTCTATGAGCTGTGTTCCCAGATGGCCAATGAAGATCTTGGAGGAGTTTGATAGCTGAATTCAGATGTCAGGGTAGACAGGACATCCAGCTTCATACAACCAGTTATGTCCTTTTATGAATGCCTGGCAGCTTAGCTGTTGAGTTTACAAGCTGCACCCTGGAAAAAATAACGTAGCTGCTAAGAATAGCTTTTTTCAGGACTGGCCAGCAAGGGTAACCATTTTGAGTTGCAATTTAGGCTTGAATACTGCTTTTATCCTACTTCAGGCTATAAGCTATTCTCTTCTTCCTTTCCCTCCAGATTTCTGTCCGGTGTTACCAGCCAGAGTGATTGAAATTGCTGGCTGTTGACATCTCTGCAAAGGGCTCGTCTCTTTCTATCTCTCCCCCACCTGTGCAGAATTACTGCTACTAGTCCATATACACTGTTTTAGGGCCAAAGGCACCAGTTGTTTGCAGGGACCTAAAAGCTGTGTGAAAACATAATATAATGCTTCTGGTTTTTTAATTATTGCAGTAAAATAAAGCCTTGGCTACCTAAATGTGGCAATCACATAGTTCCCCATTATTATATTCAGGGATGTCTTACACGGAATTTATGTTATGTGTTTAAAAACAATAAATAAAGGAACAAAAAAACCCCTACCCCAAACCCCTGCAAACAACTCTAAATTTGAAACTTGAGCAGATATTTTTAAAAGCATGCCTTAATGACTTTGTAGATGTGATTTACATAAAGGAATCTTTAGTAAACTCTTATGCCACAGTCCCAAACTCTGGAGTGAAATAGCAATCTTTTTCAACTAAATATTGCAGTAAACATGTTCAAACGTTCTTGCATCCTACGGTTCTGTCTGAATTTAGACTGTTACTGTGAATTTGTTCATGCAATTTCCTTGATACATGCCTGTTTTTGTGTGCATACAGGCACTTAGCCAAAAGAGCTGTTCTCACTCCATTTGCTTTTTCTTTTGTCCTCTTTGTACATACTGAGTATCACGTTTTTCCCTTGAACTTTATTATGCTAGGATAAGCAAGTGTCTTCTTACTAGGCTCTTATTTCTTCTAGTCACTCAAATAGTGTTCTCTGTTCATGTTCCAGTTTAATCTTTTCTATTCTGTTTCTTGGATATGGCTTTGCCTGTATCCTGTGCTGTGATACTATTTCTGCCTGACCACTTCTGGAAATCCCACATCTGGATCGCTGCCTGATCTCTGAAAATCCCACACTGTAGGATCATTTCTCTTTGTTTTCTTCTGGCTGCATCCCTTTGGTGGCATACAGTCATTTTGTCGCTGTTTATCTTCCTTCTTCTCCAGTGGAGAAGTTAAAATGATTCCCCTCACTTCTAAGTGGGTGTTTTTACAGACTAGTTTACTAAGTTTAATCTCCTTTCTGTTAGTCAAGCGTCAGTGACACCTAGCTTGTTGCATGGGGCGTATTCATCTCTAACAGGATGAACAACTTCATGCCATCATGAAATTGCTCTAGCACACTTGTGCCATTATTGTTCAGTATCTTTTTAAGATCAGCTTTTGACTACCTCCACTATCCAATGTTAATCCCCATGTAGGCTGAGATTTTTTTTTTAGGGAGACGTGTTGGTCCCATTTCTGTCCAGCTTCTTACTTACATTATGGTTCTCATATTAACTTGATTTCCAGGTTTAACTAATTGCACAGCTCAGTATTGAGTCTTCATGTAATGGTAATTTTCTTCATAGTTGCTTTGTCAAAGATAAAATGTGTGATGTTAATAAATTTATGATGCATTTTATTCCACTTTCCCCTCACATTCATATTTTTAGATTAAACTATGAATATAGAATAATGAGAAGCTAGACTAATAGCTTCTATTAATTCTGAGCAATTCCTTCCCTTTTTGCATTAAATTTAGGTACAATATTTGCTAGAATATGACAAATGGTATAATTTAATATATTTAATAAAGTGCCTGCTGCTTAACTTGCAAGTTAATGTCTTGGATCTCTTGTTTCCAAGGGTTCTTGCATAGAGAATCTTTTTTTCTGGTTGGACAATAAGTTCTTTGAATTTTATTACTACTAAAAATGTGATATTATCCAATTCTATACACTTATTTCCATGAACTCTCTTGCTTTTGCGAGATAATACTTTACATCATCCTCCTCAGTGAAAACTGATGAACATTTATTTTGTGTTATCTTTAACTTCTGTTGCCTCATGCGTCCTGATGTTTTTTACCAATTGTTTGTTTACTCATACAAACATATGATTAACAAACTTTCCGTAGCAGAGAACATTATTTTTTTAAATTGGGACATGAATTGGTGGTTCTAAGATTAGTAATGTTACATATTAAAGCTCAGATGTTTTGGTTTTATGGTTGATTGCCTTGTTGCATGTACCTTCCTTAATATTAAAAAAAAAAAAGTGGAATTAGAACTGGAGGCAATGCTGACAAAGTTACAGATTATAGTTGCAGCATCCCACTTCATCTTTTAAGATGTAATTAGGTACTAAGTAATTCAAGGCCTGTTTAGAATTCTTCACTAGATATGATGATTTTAGCCTCACTTGAGATTTGGGCAGTATATTAACACTGACTTGAATTTCCACCTCATAAAGCAATTTTAATGTTGGCTATAAGGTAAACAGCACAAGATTCATCTCCATTGCTCCATAAATGTTAATTATTTAGAAAGGAAAATTAATTGTGCTGAATAGTACTAGAAATACATACATTGCCTGTTGCTTCCCTGTTTGCTTTCTATCAGTTATCTTAATTATTAATTGCGTAAATGAAACAGTGAAATATTTCATAAAATGCTGTGATGTGAACAAACACTAGTGATCACTTGGAGACCCAAGTTCTAACTGGCAATAACAGCTAATATCTACTTATAGCAGGTTTATGATCCCATAGCATGTATTTTTCAAAGTAGTTTTTAAAGATGAATTATTTCTGTACTTATCTAGTTATTAAACAAAGCTATTTAATCAGTGTATTTGACTAATCTTCATCTCAGATTACATCTGGAGTGTTAATGAGGACGTACAGCTGCTCTGGCTTTTCTATTACATCCATATGGATACTCAAATTGATACTGGTACATCATGCATGTGTACAGTGCTCTTCCATCTTTGTTCTTTTTTTTTTCTCTGCACTAGGAAAGTAGTCACTGATGGTGAATTGTAATGGAAATATCTAAGAGTTAAGGATTATACATACTGGTTTAAAGAGTGCTAATTAGTTACACTTGATACTTAAAAAGTAATTATGCAATTTGCCTAATATGAAAAGCTTTGGTGCTGTTATATGCTCCAATAATGACCCTATTGTTAAGTATTTCTGCACCTGTTACATCTGATTTAGTGTCTCTGGTTGATGTGTTGTCAGTGTAAGTATTTATATTGGAATTGTGTGATGGAGGAGAGATTTATAATGAAAAATAGGATTTTTACCAAACCCCTCCCTGAGCAACAATAATGTTTGTACAGGAGGAAGGTATATGTATCCAATAAAACTGTTGACAAATACCTGATTTTAATAAACATTACTCACCTGAAAATGTATGAATGGAAAAAAGAAACAACTTGCATGATCTATCCACACCTCACTTTTAGAAGGTTAACTATACAGTTTTTCAAGACAGGTTATTTTGGGTTTACTCACAAATCATCACAGACCTGTTTAGGAGCCTGGATGACAGAGTCCCTTGGGAGGCAGTTCTGGAGGGCAGAGTCCAGAAAGGCAGGACATTCTTCAAGAAGGAAATCTTAAAGGTGCAGGAGCAAACCAGCTCCATTTGCTGAAAGATGAGCCAGTGGGGAAGTATTATACTTCCTGGCCGAACAAATTGCTTTGGCTGGAACTCAGGGTCAAAAAAGGAGAGTTTATGAGCTCTGGAAGAAGGGACAAGCAAATCAGAAAGAATACCAGGGTGTTGTGAGGTTTTGCAGGAAGAAAATTAGAAGGGCCAAAGCCCAATGGAACTTAATCTGGCTATAGCCATAAAAGGCAATAAAAAATGGATCTATAAATAAGTTAACAAGAAAAGGAGGCTTAAAGAGAATCTTCATCCCTTACTGGATGTGGGGGGAAACATAATGGCTAAGGATGAGGAAAAGGCTGAGGTACTTATTGCTGGTTTTGCCTCAGTCTTTAATAGTAAGACCAGTTGTTTTCCAGGTGTCCAGCCCCCTGTGATAGTAGACAGCGATGGGGAGCAGAATGAAGCACCTGCAATCCAAGGGGAAATGGTTAGTGACCTGCTGCACCACTTAGAAACCCACAAGTCTATGGGAATGAATGGGGTTCACCCAAGGGTATGGAGGGAGCTGGTGGAAGTGCTCACCAAGCCACTGTCCATCATCTACTGGCAGTCCTGGCTAACAGGGGAGGTCCCAGTTGACTGGAGGTTAACCAGTGTGATGCCTATCATGAGGAAGGGATGGAAGGAGGATCTGGGAACTACAGACCTGTCAGTCTGACCTCGGTGCCAGGGCAAGTTATGGAGCAGATCATCTTGAGTGCCATCATGCTGCACATACAGGACAACCAGCTGATCAGGAACACTCAGCATGGGTTTATGAAGGGTAGGTCCTGCTTCATGAACCCTGTCTCCTTCTATTGCAAGGTGGACCCACTTAGTGGATGAGGGAAAGGCTGTGGGTGTGGACTACCTAGGCTTTAGTAAAGCTTTTGACACCCTTTCCCACCACATTCTCCTGGAGAAATTGGCTACTCATGGCTTGGATGGGTGTACTCCTCACTGGGTAAGAAACGGTCTAGGTGGCCAGGCCTGCAGTGCTGTGGTGAATGGAGTTAGAACCAGGTCGAGGCTGGTCATAAGTGATGTTTCCCAGGGCTCAGTACGGGGGTGAGTTCTGTTTAACGTCTTTATCAATGACCTGGACAAGGGGATCAAGTGAACCCTCAGTCAGTTTGCAGATGACACCAACTTGGACAGGAGCATTGATCTGCCTGAGGGCAGGAAGGCTCTGCAGAGGCATCTGGATAGGCTGGATTGATGGGCTGAGGCCAACTGTGCGAGTTTCAACAAGGCCCAGAGCTGGGTCCTGCACTTGCGTCACAACAACCCTCTGCAATGCTACAGGCTTGGGGAAGAGAGAGCAGCCCAGAGGAGAAGGACTTGAGGGTACTGGTGGATGAAAAGCGGAACAGGAGCCGGCAGTGTGCGCTGGCAGCCCAGAAAGCCAACCGTATCCTGGGCTGTACCAGAAGTGTGGCCAGCAGGTCGAGGGAGGGGATTCTCCCCCTCTGCTCTGCTCTCGTGAGACCCCACCTGGAGTGCTGTGTCCAGCTGTGGAACGCAAGTGACAAGTGATAGGACAAGAGGAAACGGCCTCATGTTGTCCCGGGGAAGGTTTAGATTGGATATTAGGGAAAAGACCTTCCCTGAAAGGGCTGTCAGGCATTGGAATGGGCTGTCTGGGCAGGTGGTTGAGTCGCCCTCACTGACGGTATTTAAGAGACGTGTAGATGTGCTGCTCAGGGACATGGTTTAGTGGTGGACTTTGCAATGCTGGGTTAATTATTGGACTTGATGATCTTATAGGTCTTTTTCAACCTAAAATATTCTATGATGAAAAAATCCTCAACAAACTAGTCTGCTCTGTAATCCAAAGAAAAATGGATGTTTTGATGTCAGTGTACATCTCAAATATAAGCTAATTTACCTTTTTTATGCCTTTTTGTTTGTTTATATTTCGACCTGTCTTGTCAAAAGCCAAGAGATACAGATTATTACTAAAGAAGGGATTCTCCGTCCGCACTTGTAAGAAGAAAATAAATCAGCTTTGGAGAGTTTTTAAAACGTGCTGGTGATGTATTTTACATGCTCATTAACTGTGTCACTAAGATCAGCGGATTAAAGGAATTTTAAAGGTAATGGAAACATCTAACTAAAAAAGCTGGCAGACATAGCAGATAGACCCTGATTTTAGAGTTAAGTTAATTTTATAATTATTTTAACCTTTTAAATTTTTCGTAAGGATCTGTTTTTGAAATAAGGAAAGTAAAGGCTGTGCAGACATATCACTAGATGAGTCTGCACGTACTAGGTGCTGTATTTGGCACTACTTTCCATGTTGACCCCTGCAGATCTTGGAGATAGGAAATTTTTGGCCTCTGTCTATGTGATAGGGGTGCAACTGGGGCTTTTCAGTGTTGACCTAAATTCATCCATCCATCCATCCTCTATTAATCTTTTTTTTTTAATTTGTGTGTGACATTGCTGCCTTTTGAAAAGAAGTGTCCTTCAGGGCGTGGGTTTTTTTCTTTAGCTTTCAATGTTGATTGTGAAGTTTCCTTGAATTTTTCTTTTGACTTTCATGATAGAGTTTTCTCTTGACTTTAGACTCTCAATTAGTGTTACTGCTCCTTCAGTGTCTCATTGGAATATTTTCCTTACCACGGCTTACAAAACTCATTTAAACAACTATTCTTCATCCTTATTTGGCTGTCATTCTCCATGATTGCTTTTCTGTATGCTCTGTCTCTTGTTGCTGATTTTAAAATATGTTCTTCCATCTCAGCCTATATTATTTCTTTAAATAATCATGTCCATTCATCTAATATGGAAATGAAACAGTTTTAAAAGTGTCTGGAACTCTAAATGTCCAACAATTCACTAGTGTCCTTAGCATTTCTTGCAAATCTCTCAGATGGCAATAAGATAGAGTCTTAGTATACTGTTTTACCTGTATATTAATGCAACTTTCACACCTTTAAGGTAACAACTATTGTTTGTTGTCTTCTTGAGTTCCTATGAGCTTGAGACAGTTAAGAGTCAAAAATATGCAAGTAGACATAGGAAAAAATTAGTCTTTCAGATATTCTTTTTTTTTAAAAGAAGGCTTTCAAGAGCTGTGTTAACAAATTGTCATGGCATTTTTCACAGAAGTTGTAAGCCATGTAACCAAAATTATTCTGAGCAGTTTTTGTTAACATCATTATTATTACTAAATTTAAAAGTGGCTATGGCAAGTGAGTTGTGTATTTTGGCTGCTTCAGAGTAGAATATGCTGAAACAGCTTTGCAGTGCTTCTGTGGACTATGTGTTACTGAATTTTTGAATGTCCAAGTTGTAATGAATTTCTGAAAGCTTATAGGCCTAAAAAACT
The DNA here is from genome assembly GCF_000690775.1 of Eurypyga helias. NCBI lineage: Eukaryota > Metazoa > Chordata > Aves > Eurypygiformes > Eurypygidae > Eurypyga > Eurypyga helias. The sequence goes on from NW_010255946.1 coordinate 17,329, forward strand.
GTGGTACTATACATCCTGTTGATTAATGAACAATTCTCAAGCACATGTCTACTGCAAACAATTTTGTGACGTAGTAGAGTCTGTTGAGTACCTACCGTTGTAGTGCAGCATCATTTTTGTAGAACATAACATTTTAACATCTGAGATACATTAGAGCATTTCCTGATTTTTGTAACTGATTCTGAAATAATTTCCATGTTTTTCTCACAGCTTAAGTTTCATATCGCAGTTGGGTCTAGTTCCGAATTTACCGCAGGCGTTGATCAATGTATCAGTAAAGAGGTACTTTCAGAACATGTCATGTTATGCAGGATTATTTGAACTTTATTATATATGGGTTGTACTTTCTATGGAGGGTTTTCTGTGAGCTACATCTGTTTTCAGGATTTTGAGTGTTTTAGTTCACAGTTCTTGCCTTTATTTTTTTTCCATTTTTTTGGGTCTTTATATTATTATCTACTTCTGAAAGTTCAAGTGAAATTATTTCTGAAATCAACATTGTGATTTACTTTTCTTTCTTTGCTTTGTCTAATGAAGCATGTTAGCTGAATTGTTTTAGAATGCTCACTTGATTGCTGAGCATTTAACGATCTTTCCAAAACTCAAGATATGAATGTGGCTGACTTGGAAGTAATGTATAACTTTTATTTTAAGATAAATGTGTGGAAGTAGATGCTGTTCAACTTCATTCATAAGAGACTTGGCTCTGCATTCTGGTTTTGTCCATCACCCAGGGGCTCCTTAAAGCGTAGTCTTTTTATGCAAGGTAACCTGTGACCTAACAATATGTAGCCACCCTGTTTTCTGATGGAATAGCAGGTGGCTACTCAGAGCTTTCTTATGACTTATTCATATGTCCCAGTAGTCACTTGTGTCGGCACATTAAATGCATTACTAAAGAGGGTTCTTTCCTCTTTTGAAGGAGGCGGATGTTACTGACCTTAGTTGGGCTGTTACCTTGTCTGGTATGTACAGCAAATATATCAGTCTTTTATGCAGACTAAGCTGCAGTGGGGTGCTGAGGAAATCCAGACACAGGTGGGTAGCACAGATCCGAATGGCTCTGCATAGCATGCTGAAAAACCCCGCAAACAAAACACTAAACCCAACCAAAAACTGGATGAATGGATGAGTGTGGGAAACTACTAATCTATACAAATGCATAATTACTCTGGAAGCTTACAAAAAAACATGTTCCCACCCTCCCAATATATATTGTCTACTTAGTAGCTTAAATCTGCTTCTCAAGATCAATAATTTGTGTCTTAAATATCTTTATTTGCAATTTAGCCACCCACTTAAGAAACAAGTCACTTAGCCTAACTTTCTCCAGTTTGCTCAGTTGGTACCTAAAGGATCCCACTTCCTCTTTTGGCATGTGCAAAGTGTCTTACGTGCTTATACCACTCTTCTCTGATGAGTGTTAGAAATACTAATGGGAAGAATGTTCAGAACTGTAGCTCAAAGGTGTTGAGAGCCTCCCAACAGGTCTCTGAAGCAGGGTTTTGCCCTGTCTTGCCCGTAAGAGTCCATCCTGTATGCATGCAAACCCATGCCAGAGGTAGCATGCTCTGGGTATTGCTAGGGATGGAGAGAAGGAAAGTTGATTCTTTGCGTGCGTGATGAAGTTACAGAGAATACATGCTGCCTGGTGTTCTGTAGGTTGTCTGCACAGGACAGCTCACTTTTGCAAGTACCTGACAGACTTGGCTCTCTTCCACACAGTGATTTTAGCCGAAATATGATTCTAAAGTGAGATTTTATTATGTGAAGAGTAGATACATTCTACTGGGATTGTTTCTTTATTGTTAGTGTGTGATTGAAACAACAATACAGTGTTTGTATCTTCTTTGCTACAACGAGTAACTTGCAGATTTATACCAAAGGCAATGACTATGTCCATTTTTAAGCTTAGTAAAATTTGTAGGTCTCTTCAAGTTTTTGTACAGGGTATGTATTGAAACTCAAGAAATATGAGTAAATATTTCCATAAAGCTCCCTTACTAACTGAAAGCTTTCTAAAGAAGCCTTGGCATTTTAAACTCCCTGAAAGTATCATATGTAAAATGATACACGTGCTGTATAATCCCCTCCTTAGTAAATGGATTTGCAGCCTAAGAACTTCTGTGAATCATAACTCTTGGATCCTTAGGCTGATTCAAGAAAAAGAACTTTAAAATGTAAAGGGATTAAAAACTTGTATTCCCAGTGACTTTGTAAGCAAAGATTTAGCTTATTTTCTAACTAAATGCAAAAGCTGATGTTAGGCTGGCAATTCCCAAAATCCAGGTTGAAGAAGCCATCTCAGTCTTGTATGTGCAGGTAACTCTTAGACTTGGTGTTTAAAATGTAGCTATTTTAGTATACTAGTTAATTGAGAGGGAGAAAATAAACCAAAATCAAACTGACGTTGGTCTCCCTTGGTCAGGAGGTGAACCTAGTCTGCTGTCACCCTGGGTCTGACTCCAGACTCCCCAGGGTGGTGAATTGCTACTTGCTGGAGGAGTGCAGCTCGCTGGGCCGGTATGTTGACGTTACTGCTCACGTCTGTCTTCCATCCCCAATAGAGAAATTGGGTGAAAAGGAGTTCTGCTTCAATTTTGGTTAGTTGGGATGCGGAGATGAATCAAAGTAACTGCTGTAGAAGATTGTGCCTTGTTCTGCCTCTTCTGGCTGATAGTGGTTTTATACAGCCTGGTCCATATCTGGCACCTACTTTTTGGGAATATAAATGCAGGTGGGGATTTTATGAACAGTGGACAACAATGAGCAAATTCACAGATCAAAATAAAACTCTTATCACAAGTATATAACTTATTTACTTATAGAATCATAGAATC
>NW_010255947.1:0-895 GCF_000690775.1 Eurypyga helias
GGGACATGGGGATGTGGGACACGGGACATGGGACACTGGACACGGAGACATGGGATATGGTGACCTGGAACATGGGGACCTGGGACATGGGGATGTGGGACACGGGACATGGGACACTGGACACGGAGACATGGGATATGGGGACCTGGAACATGGGGACCTGGGACATGGGGATGTGGGACACGGGACATGGGACACTGGACACGGAGACATGGGATATGGGGACCTGGAACATGGGGACCTGGGACATGGGGATGTGGGACACGGGACATGGGACACTGGACACGGAGACATGGGATATGGGGACCTGGAACATGGGGACCTGGGACATGGGGATGTGGGACACGGGACATGGGACACTGGACACGGAGACATGGGATATGGGGACCTGGAACATGGGGACCTGGGACATGGGGATGTGGGACACGGGACATGGGACACTGGACACGGAGACATGGGATATGGGGACCTGGAACATGGGGACCTGGGACATGGGGATGTGGGACACGGGACATGGGACACTGGACACGGAGACATGGGATATGGGGACCTGGAACATGGGGACCTGGGACATGGGGATGTGGGACACGGGACATGGGACACTGGACACGGAGACATGGGATATGGGGACCTGGAACATGGGGACCTGGGACATGGGGATGTGGGACACGGGACATGGGACACTGGACACGGGGACATGGGGACGTGGGACATGGGGATGTGGGACACGGGGACATGGGGACAACTGGACACGGGACGCAGGGACATGGGACGTGGGGACACAGGTCACGGGGACATGGGACATGGGACAAGGAGACACGGGACATGAGACATGGGACACGGGACGGGGACACAGGAACACGGGACACAGGACATGGGGACACGGGACATGGGA
>NW_010255948.1:0-5540 GCF_000690775.1 Eurypyga helias
CAGCATGTTGACCACACCATGCAGCTTGGTGTCATGGGCAAACTTTCCGAGTGTGCACTCAGTCCCACCACCCATGTCATTGACAAAGACATTAAACAGCACTGGTCCCAACACCGACTGCTGAGGAACACTGCTTGTCTCCATTCAGACATTGAGCTGTTGACCACAACTCTTTGGGTGTGACCATTCAGCCAATTCCTTATCCACTGAGTGGTCCATCCATCAAATCCATGTCTTTGCAATTTAGAGACAAGGATGTCATGAAGGACAGTGTCAAATCCTTTGCACATCAGCTGCTCTTCCCTTATCCACTAACGCTGTGAACCTGTTGTAGAAGGCCAGTTGTTAACTTCCCTCACAACCTTGCACTGTAGAAATAAATAATCAGCATAAATGGAGTCTGAACAGGAGGTGATAAGTAGGGAAATAGTCACTCATAGGAGGTGCTGTGAGTGAGGATCTAATTTGTACTGGAAGAGAAAGCAAGGAGACTGCCACATGGTCATAGAATCACAGAATGGTTTGGGTTGGAAGGGACCTCAAAGACCACCTAGTTCCAACCCCCCTGCCATGGGCAGGGACACCTTCCACTAGACCAGGTTGCTCAAAGCCTCATCCAGCCTGGCTTTGAACACTTCCAGGGATGGAGCATCCACAACATCTCTGGGCAACCTGTTCCAGTGTTTCCATGGTCAAACAATGGTAGCATTGTGGACAGGCATAAGAGTGCATTTGTTAAAAGACAGAGATGATTTTGCAAGAAGATTTTGGTGCTAGAAGCAAGAGAGTTGTAACCTTCTTGATCCCAGCTGTGCTCTGGGGAAAAATAAAAGAGCTATTTACATCTTCACAAATAAACAGGGCTGCATCAAAGAAAATACTGGACCTTCCACAAGTTTCTTCTCCTAACCTCCAAGACCCCAGATTTTAGCTCAACAGGGTGACCTTATTCCTCCACATAATCCCAGAAAAACTGAAGAACAGCTTTATATCAAAACATGTCCTAGTAAGTTAAAAGAACTGTAGGCACTATTAGGCTGCTCAAGGCAAGCTGGGATTTATAAAATAGCTTCCCACAGGCACTGATCCAAGGTCTGTTGAATTTAATGGGAGTCCTTCCTCTGATTTCAGTGGGATTAGGAGGAGGCCTCCCACCCATCCCACAGAAGCTCCTATGTGCCTGACAACAAATTTAAAGGATCTACCCTGCACAGATGGTCAACTTGCACCACGGAGGAGGTTCTATCAGAAACTCCCTTCAAAGGCCTGGAGAAAAGGGCTGATGTATTGGAGGTATGGCACACGTAGACAGAGGAGGCCACCTACTGAAATACAAAATCTCAAAGCTTTTTATGCATCTCACAGGATATTTCTAGCCCTCCAAGAGTTTCTGTAAGTTTGCACAAAACTGACTTTGACTCTTTGACAAAGGGCTCGCCCTTGCAGAAAAATCAGAAACTAAAGCAGCTGTCACTTAGTGCACTTTTTTCTGTATGTGGCATTCAAGACACACTAATAAAAGGTGACATCTCTCACATCTCCTCCTCCCTGAAGAATGTCCCTCAGCCACATGGAAATTTTTGCAAACTTTGGCACTGTCTGCACTCTAGCAAGTCATGCTGGCAAAAACAAACTAAGCAGAATTAATGAGAGGAGTTAACTTGCAAACAGTATGGTGTGTCAGCAGCAACCCAGGAAGAAGAACCATCCAGATAACGCTGCTCACAAGATTAATTGAGAAAAATACAACTGCTGATGAAGCAGTTTACAGTGAAGTGTTTAACTTTTACCATGGTAATAGTCCAAGTTGTAAACAAACTGGGAAAAGGTGCAACAACCATGGTAGCAAGGAATTATTCTGGAGCAGAGGACTCCTGCACTGATTAATAAAGGAGAGCATGAAGCAGAAGGACACAGGACTGTGCTGTGTTCACTGGAATTGCAACATCTTCTTCTAGTGGATACTTTGAAAAAGGCACAAATTCTGTAAATTCTCTTTAAGAAGATCAAGAAAAGCCATACATTACTGCCTTGTGATGACAATAAAACACTCCCATAAGCATCGGAGCAAAAGGTAATCCAGCAGCTCACTCCACTGCAATGACCGTACCAGAGACCATGGTGAAGGCAGTCTGTTCTTTCTAAAGAGACTTGGGGTCATCGTTTCCCTTTTGGCAACTGTGGGTGGGAAGTGGCAGCCTTCTAGCATGCACTTTCATGACAGGGGAAGGTCCTCCCTGTTTTTTGTCTAAATCCCTAAAAAATCACAAAGAGAGATACCTAATATTTCACTTGAGTGGTTCACTTACATACCTACTAGCTAGAGAACTGCCAAGCTTGAATGAGAGCCATGTGTTTGTTTGCTTATTTTGCTAAGTAATAAGACAACTTTGCTTTCTGGAGAGTATATTTGTATATTGCTAATTATCTTTTCCATGAGTACAGCAGCTAAAGTTTGCATGGAAAAACAGACAAAAGGATGTCATTAAAATGGGTCCCAGGAACCTTTCAAATGATTCACAGTGGTTTTGTCCTAACTAAAATTGAGTGCAAAACCAAACATGCTTGCAATTTGCTAGGATAATGTTGGGTATTTATGAATTTTGTCAACCTGGCCCGCATGTGAAAAAATAAAGGGCATACAGTTGAAGTTTAAGATCCTGATCATGCAGTGTTAGCTGCTTGAACTGAATTAACTTTGCAGAGAGTGATACAAGCATTTGATCTTACAAATCCTTACTTAAAGTAGCTTGTTAACTCTGAAAAAAAATCTATTTGAGAATTTCACCATGCCCCCATTACTGAAATAAGTAAGCTTTAAAAATAAAAAATTTAGCCCTGAGTTTAGGTCCCACTCCGCCTGCTCTCAGTGCTACTATGCACACCTTCAAATTTATGCAGGGAAAAGAACCAGAAAGAGATACTTCTTTCTAATGTAATGCATTCTTCTTTCTTTCTGAACATGAGGATGGACTAGCTGGAGGCTGCTAAAAAGCCAGAGACAGGTGATGAGCCATAAGGATGGCTGGAGAAACTGAGTCATTGCATCCCTGGTACAAAACCATTTGCTTCCCTTGGCTTAACCCAGTAAGATGTTTAGAACAACTGTAGACTGGGTCTACAACCAGCAAAGAGTTTAAAATAGATAACCTACAGGAAAAAAAACAACTAAACAAAAAAAAATCCCAACACATACAAATACTAACACAAACACGCAAATCCCTAGGAAACCAGTGAGGAATTTAGGCAATACTGAACTTGTTGAGTAGAACACAGGATTCCTGGTTACAAATTCTATGCCCACACACCGCATGGGATGGGGTCAGGCATCTCTGAGTAGGGGGTTTCTGGATACTTCTTTGAAGACGTCTGACCCCATCCCACAAAGTGTATGGACATCTAACTTTGTATTAATAAAAACCAAGGCAGAGGAAGGAGGCTGCAAATCTGAGAATCTGAGGGGATTAGTTCAGGGCTTCAGGTAGGCGTTTGCCCCTCTGGGGGCCCTGAAGCCAGGAATCCTCCTGAGAAATGCTACCTACATCACTTCTTTCAAAGAAGGGAGCAAGATTCACTGTTTTCTTTTGAAATGGCACCCACTTTTCACCTGTTTGACTTGTGATGAGTACTCCTTTGGGAAGAAAGAGACCAGAGCTCTCAGGAAGCTGCAATAACTGCTAAAGTGGGGGAGGGGAGGAGAGTTGGGGACACAATCCCTCCTTCTGTCAAAACTGCATCCTATTTCATGGTCAGACATGAGAGAGTTGGGACTTCAGAGAGAAAGGGACTGAGAGGACTCAGAGGAAAGGTGATGGTTTTGGTAAGGGCATTTGGCAAGGATGAGGGAACACTGTGGCTCCCTCTTGTGATGTTATGACTGTTGATTATATTAAGCAGTCACAGATAAGAGGCAGAAACAGTCCTGCAGCAGTGAAAAGACGGTGGCGGCCGCAATGGCACTTAGTGCTGTTGTGTTCTTTGCCACGAACACGTATATTCTGCATCTTCTGGACTGGGTGTCTCAGTGAACTTGGCATCACGTCCGCTAATTCCCCTAATCTGACCTGGCCATGAGGGTACCTGCTGTTCTGGACTGAGAATATCTCAGCAGGCAGCATAAGAGCTCCAGGGCAATGTCTAGGAAGAGTAAGTACTGAATTACTTCTGGACTAGATACCTCCAGCCTGCCTAAAGCAATTTCTGAATATAGCCCTCAAGGACAAATCTTGTTCCAATTTCCAGTAATGACAAACCTCCCCTGCACTCCAGCAGGCCATGGAAGGGATGACATCAGCTGTCCAACCCCAGCTGAGGAAAGAGCTGGGCTGTAATGGTGTAGGGCAGTATGGATCCTGTGTGCTAGCACAGGGAAGGAGGCAGTGGTGGGCACAAGGCCATCATCTGGAAGAACTGCTGGAGAGCACTGCACTGCCCCTGTCAATCCTCCTTCTGAAGGACTCCACGGCATGGACCAGGACCACAACAGACCACACAAAGAAGGAGACTGCAGCTGACACCTCTCTTCCTTTTGGCACAGCGCAAACCTTTCCTCAGCAGGTAATGGCTTTACTGCTGCAGGCAGCAACCTGCCAGGTTTCTGGACACCTGGCAGCCAGAAGGATAAAAGTCTGCCCAAAGTCCCTGGGGCTGGCAAGGGAAAGTGGAGAACTCACCTGGGTTAAATCTCTGGGTCTCTACCCAGCACTCAGATCTGCCCTGTTCCTCTTCCAGGAAGATGGAGGTTGTTGCAGAGCTGGCATCTAACTTCACTGCAGTAAAAAGGCTGCAGTAGACATATCCAGCACCTGGAACTCACCAGTATGGAGAGCTGGGGCCTTAGAGCAGAGGATGGAAACTGCCATCTCTGGTGGGGGGAGGTGGTCAAAGCCTGGTGCTCCCAAGCATCCCACAGACATTTCACTGCTCAAACAGTTCTCTTAGGAATAAGATGAAAGGAAGAACAAACTGCGTGCCAGATGTTAATTGTTTTGCACAGGTTCAGCTCCACAAAGGTACCGAGGACTGGTGATACTCACTGTTTGATGCTATTTTTTGGGTACTTACTCATGGTCTAAAAAGGAGCTGTCACCATTCCCTGTTGTGTATAGTATCTAGCTCTAGAATTGACTCAATTCTTTTTGCAATTCAAACCTTAATCTATGGCTTCCGGTGTCAGCAGCAGGAGCAGCAAACAACCGTACAAGCATTCTATCATTCAAATTGTCACAGCAATCTGCAACTCTTGGTGTCCTCACATAAACAACCCGGTCTATCACCAGGAAACCAAGGCCTATGTATGTCTATGAGAAGAAACGACTGTTGGAATAGCATTAAACTGGAGTAGTTGTCGCTTTTTGATCTGCTTCAACTAAAATCAGCGCTCCAGATATTACTTGACGCTACAAAATCCACAGTCAGATGTTCCAATTATTGTCCGCCCCCTTCTTTATTTTCAGCACACCGTTTTCTAGCCAGGAATGCTTCACCAATTATGCAGCGGTAGGTTCCCTTCTGCGGGAACGTAACTAACTTCAGTGGGG